>NC_050173.1:25640291-25655291 GCF_008315115.2 Sander lucioperca | reverse complement strand
TCTTTTTTCCACAAACTTCAAAGCTTTCTTCCTGTCCACCACCTTGCCAATCCCACATAGTCGAACACCAACCACCCATAAAGCCCCGCTCACTTTAGCACCAAACAAACCGCCTGCCTCATTACACACGCTAATTGTTAAGTTTCCACTCTTTTTCATGCAGGCTGTGTCTCAAACCGCCTATTTGCACACTTCAAACACTTAGTTTTAAGTATATAGTGTAGATAACGCAAAAAGTGCACTGAAAGTACCCGGATGACCCCCTAAAAACGGCCAAAAAGTTTAGTGTGGAACAATGGACCCTACTCGCACTAAACGGGCGCCATCTTGACTACAAAGCGGAAGGGAGCCCTTGACCAGCAGCTGATTGGACGACCGCGTCACGTGGGTCTGGCTGCTCGAGAATTTCAAACCGACTGTCATGGCAGCTCGGACGGAATACGATCTTGTATTTTATGAAAATAGTTCACCGAAACGTGTTTCTGAAAACATTTTAAGCAAGAAATAGGCCATACAGTTGCTGAATCTATCTTCATTTTAGATCGACAAAGGTCAATTTAAAAGATTTTTGTCAGATTTTGAGAGGCGGCGAGCCGAGTCGGCCGCTCCTCATTTGCATACAGGAAAGCAGGCTGGAAAATCGTGTTCACATGTGTTGCGTTCGTCACGTTCATCCTGCTCGTCATTTCCGGTAAGTGTTTTAACTTAAGTGTTCATTTTGGGACAATACTAACCATCAAAAGTGGGCAGTGCACATTAGTAGTGTACTGACGGAAGTATGCGGAATGAGACACAGCCGCAACTTTCTTTCTTTCTTTCTTTCTTTCTTTCTTTCTTTCTTTCTAACAAACAACACACCAATTTCTTTTTTTCTATTATACCGTCATGGCATTTAGTTTTAATTGAATTAATGAGAGCGAAGTTCAATAGATAATATGGACATAGAACAAACGGGCATAACATTGTGTCAAAGTTTGTTTGGCAGATTTGAACCAAGGTTGTTGGTGTTCAGCTGCTTGTTAGACAGCTACACCACCAGGAAGCCTCGGCAAGTTTTACTTCTAAATATTAGGCATTATTTTGTCTTTATTTTATTTTCTCTAGTTTCTTGTATCTATCTGCCTCCTATCTCTTCTTTAGCTCCTCTTATACTTGCCATTCTACCTCATCGCTTTATCTTTATGTCGATGATTAATTTAACAATGGAAATAACTGTATAAAATGTGAGAATCTATTAAAGATATATTGCTGCTATTGAAAAATGATGGATGAATTCCATTAACACATTGGAGATATTTATTTAAAATGTAAATAATGTTGTACTGCGGCTCATTGAAATTAAGTAGCTATGGATAATCATGTTGGAGCACATATGCGCCCATACATAGATATACATACACTTGTTCAATTGTAAGGGCATTGTGTTTGTCTTTCATTTGATCCAGCAGGCTAATGCTAAACTAACCTAATGACCTTAACAAATGAAAAGTTGTAACCCTAAACTAAATGGTTGACCTTGTGGGGACTAGCCTTTTGTCCTCATTTGGAAGACAAGTCCCCACAATGTGACTGCGTAAACAAGTTTTGCCCCCACAAAGTGTAGAACAGACGCACATATGCACACACAGACTAGTGGTATCATTAAACAAATTAATATATATCCACACAAACATTTGTGTCCCACATTGCACCATTTCTCTCTCTTGCTCTCTCTCTCTCACACAGACATGCATGCACGCACGCACACACACACACACACACACACACACACACACACACACACACACACACACACACACACACATACACAGACCTCAGTAATGATTGTTGCTGTTTTGTTAAAGAGAACTAATGCAGTGGAACAGCTTCACTTAACATAATGAAGTATGTGCATGTGTGTGTGTGCATGTGCGTGTGTGTGTGTGTGTGTGTGTGTGTCTGTGTGTGTGTGCATGTGTGTGTGTGTGTGTGTGTGTGTGTGTGTGCATGTGCGTTTGCGTGTTTGTGTGTGTGTGTGTGTGTGTGTGTGTGTGTGTGTGTGTGTGTGTGTGTGTGTGTGTGTGTGTGCATGTGTGTGCGTGTGCGTGTTTGTGTGCGTGTGTGTGTGTGTGTCTGTGTGTGTGTGTGTGTGTGTCTGTGTGTGTGCGTGTGTGTGTGTGTCTCTGTGTGTGTGTGTGTGTGTGTGTGTGTGTGTGTGTGTGTGTGTGTGTGTGTGTGTGTGTGTGTAAGGGTTGAATTAATGTGACATGGTTTTTCTGCTGTGCAATGTGCTTCAAAATTCCTCATCAATGAAAAAAATCAGCTAACTTCTTGATCACTGATTAATAAATTAAACAGAGAAGTTGTAGGTGAAAGAGCATCACTGGATTAGAGAAAAGTAAACTGAACTGAAAGATAAGAGAGAAATGGACTGCAGAAAATGAGGAGGAAGAAGAAATGGAAACAGAGAAAAATAAATTATCATTTCAAACTGTACTGTTTTGTGTCCTGTGGGGAGCGACAGATAAACAGAGGCAGCAGGTAACAAACAGAGACAGAAAAATAAAAGAGTCAAACTGAGCAGAGTTTGAATGTGCAGAAAGTAGGCACATATGTGATGTCTAGGGAGTAATTAATACTGACAGTTAGTACTAATGGTCTGTCTGTAATCCAACAGACTGGAACACACTGAGTGGACTCCAGGGTTTACTGTACCTCTCTTTGTCTTTATGTTGTTCTTTCTCTTTCTATGTTTCCACCCAACTGTTGTGTCCAAGACAAGCTCTGATATGCTTCACAACATCAAAAGCAAATTAATTTGAATAGAATTCATTTGTTTTCTTAATATCAGAAAAAAAGAAAATTCAAAACCAAATGTAGGTACTGTCTTAATTAGTACTGAATAAGTGCTGCTTGCCCCTACAGTATATTGTCGGATTTGTGTTTCCTAAATAGTGTTATTTAGCCTTAGTCAGAATGCCCACAATTATGAGAATAAGACCCAGGTTAAAGAATACCAGTTTTCTTTTAATACAAAGATTAAAACAAAGATAAGCTTTAAGCAAGTTTCTGTTATTAGGACCTTATAATGGGACTGATGGCATGTGTGACAGTAATGTGATCAACAGAATTCTTTATATATTCCATAACATCCAAAGCCACTTCTGAACAATTTAACTGTTGTGTGCAATGAGACTGAACCAAGCATACATTATTGTTCATTCATACAATGACAGGTGATTGCTGATGTTTAAATGCACTGTTGAACAAAGTAACAGCCTAATAAAAACTGCACAGCAATCATCATACTATTCAGTGCATTCTCCTCACTAGACTACTTCTTTGTATTAAATCATGTAACACATGAGCACATTATGGGCAATTTTGTTCTCTTTTGAAACTGTCAGAAGATTAAAGGATTAATGATCCAGCCACCAGCCAGTTCAGAGACTGAGTTTGACATTAAAAATATGTCTGCTCAGTCCAAGAATGCTATTTCAGGTGTCTTAACAGGCCAGAGATATATATATATATATAAAAAAATTAAAAAAAATAAAAAAAGTTGCAGTGAAGGGCCTGTATCTCCTGACATGAATAAGTGCTGTTTCCATAAGGAGTGTTTTCATCACTAGATCTTTAACGTCTGATCTCACCTCTGGGCTGAAAAGAACCAGCCATGTGAAACAAAAGTGTGTGTGTGAGATTGTCTATATGCGTTTATGCCTTACATATGTGTGTATTACGTGCATGTGCGTGCTTGGTATGTTATCTTCGAGGGCGAGACCGTGTTGTTCCAGCAACTCATAGGTCCCAGCCCCATAAATCACAGCTATCATTCGAGTGCATGTATGTGTGTGAATCGGTGTGTTTTTAAATTCAGAGCCAACACCTGCTACTAATCACCATCAATGAACAGCAGTGAGGGGAGCGTGGTGACGTGCTAATATTTTTACACGCTCATATACTAGCATGCGCTCCTATGAACACGCACGTGTGCACACACACACACACACACACACACACAAAGGTCAGGTTTAAAGGACGACAACAAAGCAGCGATGATTGATACGTCAACGGAGATTAGGCCGACACTCCAAAGAAGACAGAGAACGAGGAAAACGAGATGAGGAGGTGAGATAATCGCGACAAAAAAAGAAGAGAAAGAAAGACAGGAAAAGAGACAGACAGATACAATGCACAGAAACAGGTTGATGTTGATCTTCCTGATGCTTTGGCGAAGTTGTTTGCTTTCGTGCCAGTGGAGCATAATTGAATTCAAAATTGAAAGAAAGCAGAAACTGAGACATAAAGAAAGACAGAGATGTGGTGACTAAAGAATGCAGAAAATAATAAAGACCTGCCCTTCCATTAGCCCACATAACTTCCATTTTACAACGGTGAAAATCTTTCCACAGCAAGGTAATGTGAACGAGTGACGTCATCTTTCAACATCTCATCCTCTGCTTGCACTTTGTCTCTCTCTCATCCCTCTATCTTGATTCTTCTGTTTCTCTCACTTTCTCCTTTCCCTCCTTTTGCCTCCCCTCCCCTCTTCCTTCCTTTTGTCGTTCTTTCTATATCTCTTTCCCATCTCTGTCAACATGTGCAAGTCATCGTCCTCGTCTATTGCCTTTGCTAAAAGCCAGGAAAAGTCAGATCTCACTACTTAATCACAGCTAGTTTAATGGACAACAGACAGATATTAAAAAGGGGGATGAAGAAGGGAATGGAGGAAGTGTGGGAATAATAATAGATGGATAAGAGGGGGCACAGCTGATATGTGACATTAATGGCATATGGATTGTTGAATAGAGGATGAATAGAAGAATATTAGTAGAGATAAAAGGGTGGAGAGACAAGCTTTCATCAAAAAATGTTTTTAAATCACATTTTCCTCATAAGCTACCTATTATTCTTCTTAAAATCTCATTACGCGTTATGATTTTGTTCTATAAGTCACCTATTTTCTTGCGACATCTTTCCTCTTACAAGTTGATTGACCTTTAACATTTTAGACAACAATCTTCCTTTGATCTTAATGCTAGGATTATACAATATTAAGGAGATAAAACAAAGTTTCTAAACGATTCTGACTGACTCACCACTGGAATCGGTGAACAGAAATATGGATTTAGAAAGATAAAAAGGAGTTTTGAATAGCAGATAAGTATGTATCAGCAGGGAAACATGAACTAATTGAATTATGTGACAAATGAAGAGCGACTGAGCAGCAGTACAGCTGTGTGGAGTGCTTCATGGATGGGAGGATGATAAAGGAGTGAATAACTAAGATGTAATGCACAGCAACTCAGCCACAAAATATGAATGGATGAAGCAAGAAGGTAAATAGCTGGAAGGATGAAGGGTTGGGATGGATGAAGTTATGGAGGAATAAAAAGATGTCCAGCATAGGTGCTTTGTGGCATTTTTTTTTTTTTATCAATATGTTGAGAAATGGCCGGAAGGATAGATGAAGGGATGATGGATGGACAGAAAAATCGTTCTCTAGATGGAGTGCTAGGCAGATGGATGGATGATAGTTTAAAACACAGTCCCAGCTGTTGTCTACGGTACACGAAATAAGAACCTGATGGCCAATCATAATGTAACACCACAAACACTCAGCCTTTACCTCCGAGCGCACAAATATTTGGATTATTACTGTCGCTCTTTTATTCTTTCCTTTGTAACACCCGCCTGTTTTCTCTGGGGTATGAATTACCTCAACACACAATATCTCCCCGTATCCCACTTTCTCTCCGTCATCTCTCCGTTATTAACTCCTTGTCTCTGAGTCCTTCTCCCTCTCTTTTCTCTCCGCCTACATCACAGCCCTTGTTCTGCTCTGCATTAGTTCTGCTGGTTTTGAAGCGATCAGCGTGCATGATCACTGCCAGACCTGACCTGAGGAGAAAGTTGGGGGGAAAGAGAAAGACAGATGAAGAAATAGTGAGAAAGAGAGAGAGGAGAGAGCAAAATACAAAAAAAGAATTTGAGCATTAAGGGCTCAGAAAAGAAAGAGAGATAAAGAAAGTCAATGGCTGATAGCGGCTGATAAAGGTTTCCTTCTCTTGTAAATGATGATGTATTGAATAAAAAAGGAAGAACACAAATGGAAAAACTAAAAAAAAAATTCTCAGTACTGCCAAAAAGGTTTTTACACTCTCTCAACATTTTTCTTTGTCAATTAACAGCAATGTAAACACATTTGTCCAATAAATATGGATGTAGGCTTGGAACGATCAATGTCAGTGCATAACATGCAATCAAAAGTGGCTCTAGACGTTCCAAATTACGGTCTGTAAAATGTCTGACTGCCCGGAAATATTTTATCTGCTCTTGCTGCCATGAATAAGTCACTCGTTGTGGTTGTACGGCTATTAGCTGGTGTATTAGTATACTGCCAAGTGCATTTCTCTATTATTCAAATGAAAGCATGACATTTCCCCATAACTAGCTAAAACTAAAGAACAATAAGGATGTGCCCAAGACTAATCAAATCTTGAAAAGCAATTTTGATTTTTTTTCTCATGTGAATGTTTATGTATAACCCTCAAGAAACATGCTAATTTGCGTCCACTTAACTGATTGAAACACACCTCCTACTTTATGTTTGAAACATTTGCTTGTTTAAAAATTATGCTTAACCACTCGATGGGAACATTGAGAGTTTGAGCAGAAAATAGAAAAGACAGGTTTAAAGAAGAAAGAGAAATTGGTTATACTGTATGTAGAAAGAGATGTCGGTACTAGTCGGTACTGCTGTCAAACGATTAAAATATTTAATTGTGATTAATCGCATTAATGCCATAGTTAACTCGCAATTAATCGCACATTTTTCTCTATTCTAAATGTCCCTTGATTTCTTTTTGTCCCATTATCTTTTCTCATTTTAATGCTCTTATCAACATGATACAACGATACTTTTAAAACGGTGCCTGGACCGAAAGATTTATGGATGGGAAAAAGGTATTTTACAATAACTTTGAATGCACCACGAGGCTGGCGAGGCTGAGTCTGTGTTTTTCAGACAACGGCAGCTACAGTCTGGTGTTAGAATCCTCTACAGTGAAATACAGTCACACTTTACACCGTTTAGCTGTCAGCATTTTAACCGTGTTTACTCCAGCTGCTAGCTAACAGTAGGTTAATGTTACCTGCTGATAAGTGTAGTGTTGACTAGCGTCCCATGCGGCGATGTTTCAGTTCCCGCTAACGTCCGTTTTCGGAGCATCAGAGAGAAGCGCAGGCATTTAAGTGGCACCTAAATAAGGCACCGAAATCCGCGTTGCTATTCGGTCCGGTAGATAGCGGTCGTTAAGCCGTATTAGCACCGGGTCTCGGACCCCCCCCCCAAATAAAAACTCTTCGGATCTACACATTTGACGTGGATGACATTTTCCCATTTAAAACGGCGATTTTCGCTGAAAAGCGACTAGTTTGCAGTTATGTACTACTCTTCGGCCAGCTCACAAGCCCAAACAAGTGTGTCTGTTGTTTTGTTTCAGGTCTAACTAGATCCGGTGGGGTGTTGTAGTTTTTCTAACGTTACTAGTTGTTGCAACAGCATGTGAAAAAAACTACAAAGTTTGCTAGGCCAAAAAGAACGTTAATCTCGCGATAAAAAATTTGACAGCGTTAAAATGGATTTGCATTAACGGCGTTAACGTGTTTAACTGACAGCACTAGTCGGTACATTTTATCATATATAGTATGGTTATGTTCCATGTGTGTCTGAAAAATGGTTTGCATGTTCCTGTCGCTTCATAACTGTATGTGTGTGTCACTCCTCAAGGATTTTTCAGTAACTGTGACACAGTCTGAAAGAAAGTCTTATCCAGCATGGATTGGTTTTTAACTGCCCCCACAAAGCATCCCTACTGGGCCATCTCATACTAGTCAATGTGCTCAGTATGTCAGTCCGACGTAGCGTGAAGCAGCTTAATTTGGACCGTATTGGTTTTTAACTGCCTACACAAAACAGATGGGTGTTGGGTTACATACAGCTCAATCAGTCAGATACAGAGAGAATATTGAAGAGAAAGACAGATGGAGAGGTGAGGAGACAGACGGGTTCGGCAGGTGGTCCGGTGGGCTGGATTGACCTGTAAAAGAGCCTGACCTGTCATATCATCCTTGTGCAAAACACCAACCTCCATCCTTACTGATTCTGTGAGTAAGAGTGACTTAAAGGTAAATGCACTGGAGAGAAAATACAAAGTATACATAATAACATATACAGAACACTACAACAGTGAACAACCACAATATTGACTTAGTGACTTAGAATGTTTCTGCCATTTTTTCAACTTTCAGTTTCCTTGATATTAAATACTTTAACTGAATGTATGAAATATTCATACGTACTAACAATAAAATAAAGGTACTTAATTGAGGTGTTGACTACTTGTGGCACTATGGAGCAATGTTTTGATGAGTGGGTCCTAATGTTGCTTGTTGCACATGCTCTAATGCAAGGATTTAGATGTACATACGCAATTATGGAGTGACGGCCCTTATACACAGCTTAACAACCTAGCTGCTGTGTTTTAATTGGCTGTAGAGTGTACGGTCATCACTTTGATTGATCAGTAGCCGAGCTGAGAGGTCAGCGAGTCCACTGGTCAGAGGTGTTTTGGATGAGACTGGTCCTGATGTCCACCATTCGTAAAGACAACAAATGGGATTCAGACGTGACTCTGCAGAGTACATCTGGAACACAGCTGTCTACACTCCCTGTGTCTGTGTGTGTGTCATCAAAAGTTCTCCACCCTGCCGTACAACTCTGCCTACAGACGGACTGCAGTGCGTACAAACATACACTTGCAAACACATGTGCCATATATTCTAGAGCACATGCAGAGACACACATGAACATGCAGCCTGCACTATCCCTCCTTTAAGAAAACACAACATTTAGGGACATATTGTCAGGATGTTAAGGTGATTTTTATGGCTTTTTCCTTCCAAAACATAAAATAATATGACATCAACCATATGGCAACATAAACGTCAGCTAAGTTGTTGCACTCTCATATTAAATTAATGGTTTCCAACAACTAGTGGCCAAAGTTACTTGCCCAGATACCCACCCTAGCCACACACACACACACACACACACACACACACACACACACAGTTACAGTAAGCACACTTAGGGGCACTGCGTTGTCATGGAGATGTTTTTTTTGGCATAAGGCCCAAAACACATGTTTCTGATGGTCTAACACAGAGCTAATAATAATGATAATGATGGTTAGCTTGCTTAAAGCCAATGCTATGATTCATAGAGAAACTCCCAAAATATACTGTAATTGACTGTACACACACACACACACACACACACACACACACACGCACACACACATACAGTATGTTTCTCCCTCTCTGTCTGTCTCTTAATCATAACATAATCTGTAATAGCTGAACCATTAGGGAGTGGAGAGACACGTTCAGCGAGAGCTCGATAGCATCTGGTAATAGGACTCATGAGAGGCAGACGAGGAGAGATATAAAAAAAAACTGTGTGTGACATGACAGAGAACAAGAGCAAAGTATTAGAGAGTGAGCGAGAGGGCAAGAGTGACTGACAGAAGAGGGAGAGCGAGAGAGAGGTTTAGTGTTTCAAGACGATTAACACTGTCTCACTGTGTTTTAAAAGTACCCTCCTATGGGTATTTTTAGTCAAACATTAGTGAAATGACACTAATGACAGAGTATAGAGAGAGTTTGACTGCAAAAACCCAATCAGACTTGAATCGCTGCAGGGCAGGGCTGCTGAAAGACATCCACACATACACACTGTGCTAAGATTACATTAACATGAGTCTGGGTTTTTGAGTTCCAGACAGGATACAAGTTAAGTACAGAGCTTAACCACTTGGTGGTGAAAAAAAAAACTGTAGACAGAGTGATGTAAAGGACAGTTGTGTATTTTGTATTTTCCTTTTGTATCAAATGAAATGTTGGTAGTTTAATGGTCACGGAGTAGCGCAGCAGGTGAAACCAGAATTTATAGTGAAACTAGAATTCACAGTTTGGAGCATGAGCATCTGCATTGTTTAGTCATAGCAAATGGCAAATGACTGGGACTAAAAGGGTAAACTGCAATCGGTTTTTAACTAAAAACATCGATCCATCCATCCATCTTCGTCCGCTTATCCGGTCTCGGGTCGCGGGGGTAGCAGCTCCAGCAGGGGACCCCAAACTTCCTTTTCCCGAGCCACATTAACTAGCTCCGACTGGGGGATCCCGAGGCGTTCCCAGGCCAGGTTGGAGATATAATCCCTCCACCTAGTCCTGGGTCTTCCCCGAGGCCTCCTCCCAGCTGGACGTGCCTGGAACACCTCCCTAGGGAGGCGCCCAGGGGGCATCCTTACCAGATGCCCGAACCACCTCAACTGGCTCCTTTCGACGCAAAGGAGCAGCGGCTCTACTCCGAGCTCCTCACGGATGACTGAGCTTCTCACCCTATCTCTAAGGGAGACACCAGCCACCCTCCTGAGGAAACCCATTTTGGCCGCTTGTACCCTGGATCTCGTTCTTTCGGTCATGACCCAACCTTCATGACCATAGGTGAGGGTAGGAACGAAAACTGACCGGTAGATCGAGAGCTTTGCCTTCTGGCTCAGCTCTCTTTTCGTCACAACGGTGCGATAAATTGAATGTAATACCGCACCCGCTGCGCCGATTCTCCGACCAATCTCCCGCTCCATTGTTCCCTCACTCGCGAACAAGACTCCAAGGTACTTGAACTCCTTCACTTGGGGTAAGGACTCATTCCCTACCTGGAGAAGGCACTCCATCGGTTTCCTGCTGAGAACCATGGCCTCCGATTTAGAGGTGCTGATCCTCATCCCAGCCGCTACACACTCAGCTGCGAACCGATCCAGTGAGTGCTGAAGGTCACAGACCGATGATGCCATCAGGACCACATCATCTGCAAAGAGCAGCGATGAGATCCCCAGCCCACCGAACTGCAACCCCTCTCCACCCCGACTACGCCTCGATATCCTGTCCATAAATACTACAAACAGGATTGGTGACAAAGCGCAGCCCTGGCGGAGGCCAACTCTCACCTGAAACGAGTCCGACTTACTGCCGAGAACCCGGACACAGCTCTCGCTTTGGTTGTACAGAGATTGGATGGCCCTGAGAAGGGACCCCCTCACCCCATACTCCCGCAGCACCTCCCACAGTATCTCCCGGGGGACCCGGTCATAGGCCTTCTCCAGATCCACAAAGCACATGTAGACCGGTTGGGCATACTCCCAGGCTCCCTCCAGGATCCTTGCGAGAGTAAAGATCTGGTCCGTTGTTCCACGACCAGGACGGAATCCGCATAACTAAAAACATTCTACTTCATTTAGCATGTTTTTTTTTGTTGGGATTTCTCCATAAATCAACTCTTAATGAAGACAGAGCTGAGGGGAGACTGATGCGGCTCTGGTCACAGCTGCAGCAAGTTAAAGGATCCCTCCATCAATAACACACACAGTCAAACAACCACAACGCACACAGACACACACTCATCTTCATCCAGACAGCTCTATCAGTCTGTCAGGTCAGGCCATCAGTCGTAAAGTCACACATCTCTGTTTCCGTTTGATGTCTGCTGCTTAGCGAGGTGGAGGGGTTGGGGGGGTGGGGAGGGGTTGGGGGGGTGGGGAGGGGTTGGGGGGGGTGGGGAGGGACACAATCCTTTTATAACGAGAATTTAACGGGCCTCTGCCGGTAAACAATGGCCATGTGGGGCTCCTAGAGGACCGGGTCTGTAAACATGACACACCTACTGAATCAGAACCGGGCAAAGGTATAAAACAGCTTTGATAAGGGCAGGCAGTAAACTGTGTAGGCGTGTGTTTGTGTGTACATGTCAAGGAAGGGGGGAGCACTCAGTGTATTTAACAAGAACAAATATATTGTTTTGATTACTTGACATGACAATTAAGTTGTTCCTTTCAGGGGAGAAAAACATCAAATCAATTCCTTTCTGAACATTTTCAGTAATCTTAAAAACTGTAAATAATAAAAATAATGTGGGTGAGAAAAGGTGACTGTTTTCTTCACGACCGAAAAATGCACTTTTTTATGCACTTTGTCTGTTGACAAGAGTGTTGTTGCTGCCTAGAGAGCTTTGGCATGAACACAAGCATTGTTGTAGGTTTGAAACTTTGATGCAATCAAACCAATAGCCAATTTATTTCCACTGATAAGAAGAAAATGGTATCTTCCACTTAGGTTGATTTTATTTAGGAGTTTAAGCAAGGCTCTCAAGGTGAGCTTCCACCCTTCTGTTTTTATGTACGTTTTCAATTTTCCCTGAGAGGAAATGCTAACAATTTTGGAAGGAAAAAACTCAATTTTCATATGAAACGTTTGAGGAGTAGGTAGGTGGAAATGTTGGCATATCAACAAAGAGAAGATGCAATAAAGGCAGATGGAATCCGATTTTTCAAATGGACCTTGATTCTGCTGTACCTGCCTCTGCTTTTTCTATTATGGACTAAGCATTCATATCATGCTAAAAGTTAAACAAAGGTGTCGGGGCTGCAGGTAACCTTATCATCCCTGGGTCATGTCCACATGGGGAGCTTTGTTGCATGTCACCCCTATTCTCTATCACCACCACAGGGTGTAAAACACCACAGGGTACACATGAAACAGAGGAGACAACTTCAACTTTATTAATTGAAGAAAATCACAAAGACAATTTTAGGCAGAAATACTGGGCTACTGCTGCTTGATCAAAGAGGCACTCCACCGATAAAAGATCAGTTTACTCTTCTTGGGGAGCACCACTCAACATGTATGTTATGTATGTATTAGGTCCTCTGTGGCTCTGAGGGAGCTATGTCAATATGGGAAATAACTACATAGGCTATTCTATTATACTACTACTATTTGTTATTGCTATTAGCTGCTTTATGGGAAATGTAGGATCCAGTGTTTTTGGAGCTTAAAATATTATGCTCATTTTCAGGTTCATAATTGTATTTTGAGGTTGTACCAGAATAGGTTTACATGGTTTAATTTTCAAAAAACACCATATTTTTGTTGTACTGCTCATTGCTGCAGCTCCTCTTTTCACCTTGTGTTCAGGTCTCTGTTTTAGCTACAGAGTGAGACCTCTCACTGCTGTAACATCTTTGTTGGGAGTCACATGAGCAGTAGCTAGATAAGGATCACATCATCTAGCTAGCTGTTTGTTTCTACAACTTCAGTAGTACAAAGCAGGATTAGCCGGGAGACTTCTTCTAAATGAGGGCGCACTTCCAACTTTGCGTGGAATACCTGCAGAATAGGGACATGTAAGTAGTTCTTTTGTAGATTATGATGAACTAGTGTCTGTTGTAGCAGTGTATTGCCATTCAGAACAAGCTAGCATACTAGCACTAGCATGCTACGGTTAGCCACCTCGTTTCGGCTAGTGACGTAAAAAGCCCTGCCGATTTTGAACAGCTCACCCGGAGACTGAAGGCAGGACACATTCAGAAACCCGTATCTCACTCAAAACAGCATGGATGTTTTTCCAAGTTTGTATGCATGTGGAAGCACCAGAGACACAAAATAACACCCCACATCCCAGAAAAAGTGTTTTTTTCATAATATGGGCACTTTAACCCATGCTAAGGACTAACTCCGGATTTCCACTGAATGCAGAACGTCTGCGGACCGGCTCCGCTGCGTGTCGGCTTCGTGCTCTGCCGTCCGACAGCTGTAGTCACGAGGACCCACAAGATCTTGCGAATTCACGTAGAATAGAACCACAAAACCAACAACAGTTTGTTGTGTAGAGGGGAAACAACTCTGTGCTGTGTTTTCAAGGTGTAGTGCAGGGAAATATGATCCGCCGTGAGCACTGTGTATTTTATTTTGAAAATTAACCGGATGTTTATTTTGTTTCTGTGCTTGACTTCCTGTCCCGCACTATCTGCTCTGTGCTGAATTGCTGTGGGGCTCTCCGGCATCCGGCAAAAATAGAAGCTCTGTGTATCTGCTCTGGAGGGCTGCGGATCACCGGAGCTGTGCCGGAGTCGGAACGCAGCCGTTCCGCAGTCAGTGGAAATACACACATTGACTTTAATGGAAACCTAATGACTCCGCCAACGTTCCGAAACGAATACGCAGCCGTTACGCAGCCGGTGGAAATTGGGGGAGGAGTTATCAGCCTCTGCTGCCTCAATTTTGACCAGTCTTGTTTGAAACGGTCTCACCTAACAGCTTTATGGAAGTGTAACACTAAATCGTTGGAGTACCCCAATAATGCCTTTTAATGGGAATACTAATATAAAACATGTAAAATAAAATGAGGTTAATGATCTTAATTACAGAAATGCTCCTCTCAAAATGTGTTTTTAATTTGAACTTTTATTAGAATTGACAACATACAATATTTATGTAATGCCAAAATAAATGTATCTTGCCTCCAGCTAGCTACAGTCTACAAGAAGAGGCTGCTGGTCTGTGCCTTGTTTCATTACTTTGAACTGACTTAACGGGCCAATGATAGTTTGTGACAGATGAGTAGCTCTCTCTCTCTCTCTCTCTCTCTCTCTCTCTCTCTCTCTCTCTCTCTCTCTCTCATAGATCAAAGTGAATCCAGCTGGTAGTGATCCTAACCTCCATGCAGTGGGACGTGACCCGCTGACCCTCCAACACACACACAGTGGCCCGACAGCTAGACCTTTGCGCAAAATGCTGGAGGGTGTATTTGTGTAAAAAAGAGGGAGTTTGTGCATATGTGCCTGTGTGAGTGTGTGTGTGTGTTTATGTTTGTCTTCCTGAACCCTCCGGTACCTTTTCACCTTGAGGTCAGAGGTCAACGGAGCAATCAAAGCCAGCTTCCATCTGCTCCCTGCCTAGACACGTCCTGTGTGTCTGCCTGTTTATGTGTGTGTGTGTGTGTGTGTGTGTGTGTGTGTGTGTGTGTGTGTGTGTTTTCCCCCCACAGCTATCCATTTCTAAGAGTGTCCATGACTCTGTGTGTGTGCTGGCATGCATTTGACTGTTTTGATTTGT
>NC_050173.1:25557791-25635291 GCF_008315115.2 Sander lucioperca | reverse complement strand
ACCCTCTCCATGACATGTTAAGAAGGAGAGGAAGAAAGAACAAGAGAAGGGGATGCAGGGCCAGAAAGCAACATGACGGGGTGAAAGTTTACCAGTTGGCTAAAGCTCCCAGAGGGATGTCTGTTCTGGTCATTATGGAAGGCTACTTCTCATTCTTTGTACATGCATGCGCTTGTGTGTGTGTGTGTGTGTGTGTGTGTGTGTGTGTGTGTGTGTGTGTGTGTGTGTGTGTGTGTGTGTGTGTGTGCGTGCGTGCGTGCGTGCGTGCGTGCTGTTGTTGCAGCACTGAGGAATGTCAAGAATCCCTCTTCCTAAAAGTGTCACTAACATGTCAGGCACTTTTATCAACTGCCCTCATCTGCCCTTAAATTCTTCCTTCCTTTCCTCTCTCTCGCCCACCTTACTTCTCCCTTTTCTATCCCTAAACCTGCAGGATCGCAACAAAGGGGTCAGAGGTCAAACTCTGTCATTATATAAAGACAGACAGAGAGAGTGGGTAGCAACGGAGGAGGAAAATGATGGAATATTAAGGAGTCGTAGATAGCCAGTAGAAACTGGATAATGGACCCCATTTGCATTTTAAATGTTGTTTAATTAGCTGAATGTGGTTTATAATGAGGGAAAGGGAAGAAGGAGCTTCACTTCTGATATCACTGACATGTCAAGCGAGCAGTAGTAAGACCATATGAGTTAAAATAATAATGAAGGATGTTTTCACATAAATTAATGTATCTAATGCTGCTCTTTGGTGCACAATAAGTGATGTGTTTATGTTGTCCTACATGAAAGTTGCAGAGTTTTTTTTTGGTAGAAGAACTGGGTAGGGGCACACTACCTGATGTCATCAGGGTTATCTTTGCTTGGGGAAAACAAAGTTATAACAGAAAGCCCTTGTAACACAAGGTGGTGGAGTTGTAGGCAAGGTGGAGAGATGTAGGCATTTACCGGGAAGGTTAGAAGGACAAACAAAAACATAACTGATCGATGTTTTTGGAGCTTGACTGGGGCTGTGTCCTGATATAAGGGGGATGATGATGACAACATCAGTGTTTGCTTGAACCTTGCCTTTCAAATAGAGCAAGAGAGTCATACTGTTAAGCATGCCTATGAAAGTGAGAAGTACCGTAATGCTCCGTGCTGCGCCATGCAACAGTGAGTCATTTGTCATCCACTGACAAGCCATGCAACAGAAATGAGCCAGAGCCAACATCAACAGTGTCTCGCTGAGGGAGAGGAGGAAAAGTGAGATCTTACAAAGAGAAAGGCAGGAAAGAAGTGACAGAACAGGAAGGAAGGTATGACGGGGGGAAATATTTGAGAAAGGAAGCTTCGAAATGCAGATAAGAAAAAGAGAACAACCAAGAGAGAGAGGAAATGTTAGAGGAAGAGAGGAAGGAAAAAGGAAAAAGTGATAGAAGGAGCCCAGGAGAGACACACAAATGTGAGAGTGATAAAGAGATGTGATTAAGGGGGACAAGAAAGAGGAGGGAATTTCATCTTGGTGAGAGAGTCCCTAAATCCTCCCGTTGACTGACATTTCCTCTTCCCTTAAATACCTTCATCTCAATTGCTTTTGTCTGCCTATCTGTGTGTGTCTCTCTTTCGGTAATCTAAGGAGGCTTTGTGCTGCCATAGTTAGGTTAAGTCTTTCAAACCTGTATTAAATCCACTTGTTGAACACAATGATGTTACAAGTGGCTCCTTTGAATACAACAGTCACGGTTCTCACAAAATAGTGGGAAGGAAGGGCTGAAATTGTTCATCATTCATTTTGAATTGCTGTTCTTTCCTTCCTGCCACCCTTGTCTCTACTCTTTTTTTTTCCTGCCACACACTCCTCTACAACTTTCCCAAGGCTGACAGGGCATTGAACAGTGTTAAAATGAAAAATATAAACCTTTCATGTCTTACAGCAACAGAGCAACTGCCTAAACAGTTGCCACTGTAAGTAGTAGTAAGCCACTGTGTGACTTGAGAATTGTTAGATTGCTGGTTCGTTTCTGTATCTTGATGTAGTTCAACAGAAATTGCAGGTTTTCACAACAGTAGACGGAGCAAACCTGACAGGAGATTTCCAAAGCTGTCATGAGGACCGAGGAACCAGAACGAAAAAAACACTGCAGGGCTTCGCGACGAGAGATTTTTTTTCTGCCCCAATAAACTGCTTAAGGACTACTTCTACATGGGAAAGACAAATACTGTGTGCTTGTTGCACAACATTACTGTATGTCCATCTCCACCTCTTAATAAATAATTAAGAGGTAATTCCTTTACTGACAGGAAATCCATGACAATCATGCGAAAAAGATGCACTTATGGAGTACAGCAGAGACAAAAGTGTCTTCCTGGCAGTATATCTCCAATAAACGAAAAATTTTGAGAGGCAAAATTTGATCAATTAATGTTGAAATCACTTCCAAACCTAGACACATACGTACTTATAGCCATGGCTGATGTCAAAAGTGATACTGGTGAAGGTTGTTCAGCTCGAAAACTGGTGATTTGAAATCTTTTCTGGCAACAGTCTAAAACAGTAGATTACAGTTTTTTACGATTGCTGTGACAATTTTTTCAAAACACAGTTGGCACAACATCCGTCTGTGTAGGCTATACAATTAACCCATTTCTTGTTGCTTTGACACAAAATGCATACAGTTAACACAAATTTAAAATGCTTGAACTTCTTTTACACACAAGCTCAACCAAGACCAAAACAATGGATCTTTATTGCCAAATTTACAAATGCTTTCACTCTGTATGTCAGAACAGATAACATTAACTAAACCTAACTTAAAGGCTAAAGTCAAAGTGAACAGCTGTTCATATTGTACATTGAAACACAAATATATCCCCTGGATTTTGTTCCATTGCTACTGAGAAACAGCTGATTGTAGTTATGCAAATAGATCGATCACAGCTGATTGATATCTAGGAAACACACTCAGGTGTTGAGGTTCTTTCAATCGCATGACCATATGGTAGTACATACTGTAAAAGAGGTCCTATTTGAACAATATAGATGAACACAAAGAAAGGAGGAAAATGCCTGCACGAGGGAGAGGAAGACGAGTACTAGGACAATTCTGTCTCTGTCTTCTTTTTTTCATAGACCGTACATTCTATAAAGCTACTCTGAGATGGGTCATTCATTTTCAGTATTGAATTTCTGCAGAAAAAAACAAAATGAATGCATTTACTAAACCCAACAAAACAAAAATGTAGAGAGGCTTCAAGAGAAACTGCAGTGCAAAACACAATATATGGTCAATACAATATACTATTGTCTATTATTATAGTAATTAAAATTATTAACTGCTTCCCACAGTACAAGTCAAAATAAGCCTTAAATTAAAAAAGGACCTCAGCTGTCCTTCCATGTGTCTTCCAGGAAAAGATAAAAGCAGTTTAAAGAGACAAATAGCTCAGTTGACCCAACGTGTCAGCCGCATTGGAGCTCCAATGGCCCAATCAACCAATCGTAGATTAGTTTTGGCCGGCTGTTATTAAAGGGTTCAAACATCTGCCCGGAAACAGAATCTCACTCTGAGGCGTGATTGGTGGGACTGCCCGGGGCGCCACTGTAACGACGGGTCATCGCAGTGACATGGAGCTATTCTGGCGTCGACATTAGCTCAGTTGAAAGGTCAGCACTGAGGGAGAGACCACTCACACTCAGTGTGTGTGTGTGTGTGTGTGTGTGTGTGTGTGTGTGTGTGTGTGTGTCAATTGTCACATCCAGCTCATTAACTGAGACGCTGATTTATTATTGGTCTAATTACAGAGCTCTGGATGCCAATCAATTATGACTCTAACCTGCAAACTCCAACAGCAGCCTTCTATAGGTTAAGGCGCGTGTGTGGGTGTGTGTGTGGGTGTGTGTGTGTGTGTGTGTGTGTGTGTGTGTGGGTGTGTGTGTGTGTGTGTGTGTGTGTGTGTGTGTGTGTGTGTGTGTGTGTGTGTGTGTGTTCCTCAAATCAGGAAGTGGAGTAGACTAAAGCTGACTCTGTTTCCAATAACGGAAGAACTCTTTATTAAGTGCCATTACACTACACAGATGGCATTGACGTGATAATAAACCACTGCATATATCGAGATCACAGTAATCTGATAGCTAGTACAGTATATAGAATTTGGAATGTAATTTTATAACTGGAATACTTTCATGGAAAATACATGTGTTCACTTTAGAGTAAGTAAACATTCACATCTGACTATATGAATGAATGCATGTAAACTATTACATATATATTCTTAGATTTTAAATATATATATACGGTACAAGTCAAAAGTTTGGACACACTTTCTCATTCAAGTTAATGGGAAGGTGTGTCCAAACCTTTGACAGTCAACTGCTTTGTATTAAATAAAATTTCCAACCCTAATCTAAGATTCCTAAACACCGACTCTTGAATTTTTCAAATGAGCTTGTGCTACGGATTACATAGAGTGAATTACGTCTTGATGGGATGACAGCAATCTCACTAAAATACAACAGTAAGGATTAAGAATTGTCTATATTAATACATTTTTTCTACTTTCTTACAAAACCATGCTAATTAATAATCGTTGTATCTTGTCTGTATCTGTATCATTCATGCACTATTTACCTAAAAAGATAATTTCTCTCATAGCTGAGGTTGTAATACTGTCTATTATAGTGTTTTTTGCTAATTTCTTTAGGAAGACAAAACATTTTCCATTTCTTTCCTGTTATTTAAAACCCAGAATTCATTTGGGAATCTAACATTCGCTTCCATCCAGAGGATTTTGTCCATATTTTTAAGGATCTTTTGCAACTTGCGCCATAACCTCTGCTTCAGTCTAAGTCATGTTTGTTTTAACCTCTCCCAACTAATTCCATCAGCTAAGACTTGCACAACAGTTGAGCTGAAATGTTTCCGTATTGACTGTCAAACACAATCCAACGGTAAGACCTTGACAGTTATGGATCTGAGAGCAACAAATCATCACTTATCTAATGGCAACAGGGCTGTCAGTAGTTAGGTAAGGATGTGTGTGCATGTGTGTGTGTGTGTGTGTGTGTGTGTGTGTGTGTGTGTGTGTGTGTGTGTGTGTGTGTTTGTGTGACAGAGAGAGAGGGAGGGAGGGATGGAACGAGAAAGAGAGACCAGGAAATTGACAACTATCACAGCTAACCTCATGTGAGTGTTTTGGATGTGAGAGTAGTGTCTGCCTGCCAGTTTCACCTTCATCTCTGAATACATAATGCCCCTTCGTGAGATGAATATTTATTTCCTAACTGTCAAACCAGTTGGAGGTAGCCTGAAGGGTAAAAAACTGAGCTCATGGCTGGAAGGTCACTGGTTCAGATCCCTAGACTGGCTTAGCGTCCTTCTCTTCGCCTACTGTGTACAAGCCCCTCAGGAAGACATATTAACACCCCCAAACGCATCCAAAAACCAACAGTCCGCGATGGAAATCTGCAAGGCAATCCAGGTTAAATTAAGTCCCAGCACTATTGATTTAGTAATGCATTTATCTGATTCCTATACATCACCTTTGTATATGGGTGCTAGCTAACAGATAATGAGCTATCTAAATGCACACACTATTTTATATAGCCTGCCTGCACCTTAGTTACAACATAAAGACAAATATGGTTAGACAACTAGATAAGGGTTGAGAAAATGAAATGAGTGTGAAAATGAGGGGAGAAAAAGAGTAAGGTGAAAAAGAAAGACAGAGTCTAATGAAAAAATATGAGATGTGTGAGAAACAGATGAATTAAGAGCAGGACAAAGACATGGGGAAATAATTCAGCGTCTGACATTAATAGGGTCTGATGTATTCACTGAAATGAATAAAGGACATGATTGCAAGTTACAAACTAGCCAATGAAGGCCTACTCTGTTTAATATGATGAATATATACTATGAATTAGCCATGTGATTAAATATTGAACATTGCTTAAAAATTCAAATAAACCTTACACTGTTATTTGTGGTTTTAACAAATCAGGGTCTAACTTTTAAAAAGCTTGCATGTTGCCAAAATTGTAGATCAAACATGGCAGATACTTGCTGCTTTAAAACTCTGCTGGTCAACAAGCAAGTATCCCACTGCTCTATTGAAATGTTCTGCACATTGAAGTCTTCTTCCACAGGGAAACGTGAGCAACAGATTCTGTCAAAAACAAGAAAAGTGTGTTTTCTAGTGAATTTATTAGTCTCATAAGGTGATCTGCAAACAGTGCAGATTGAATTTAAATTCACCAGCATGGACATTTAACCTCAACTAACATGACTCACTGACTCCCAGCAGTGACTCCTAGACTTACACAGGGACAAAGAGAGAAGGGGAAAGCAAATACAACTTTTCTCTTGCTCATACAGGGTGGAATGTTTAAAGCTATGGTGATGCACTAACACCTACTATAGACACATAGATGGCTGTGTGTGTGTGTGTGTGTGTGTGTGTGTGTGAGCGTGTGGTGCATGTGTGCATACTTGCATGCAAACTTCCACTTCCAATGTTACGGTGATGCACTGACACCCAGCCTACAGAGACGAACAAATGCAGGTGGATTGTGGGATACGTGAGACATACAAAAGAGCCCGCAGAATAGCAGAATAAAAGAGAAGTCCTTTTCCTCCCTCTTCACCACACACAAGTGAAAGATACGATGCAGGCTCCTTTTGTGAGCAGTTCAGATGCTTCGCAGGGTGATGTGTCTGAGTCAAAATTCCCTTTCAGAGGGTTCAGATTTAATTCCCCTCCAAACCAGACCAGGATCAAGTACTTATTGGAAATGATTAAGGATATTTCTGTTGCTTGGAGAATTCCATGGGTAGGGTTTAAAACATTAACTCAAATCAGATATGTTTTCAGTCTGAGGAGAAAGTTGATTTTAAAATACATGTTAAAGGTCCAGTGTAACGTGTTTAGTTGTTCATTATCAAAATCTGTGTTGCCTGTTCACAAACTTGTCCTTTTTCATGAATATTTACCACCACCATCAATTCCAAGTATTCCTTTTGGCTTGAAATTTTACATTTGCATTCGCATGAACTGGGGACACTCCATATTCATGCGCCATCTTGAAATACGTTAGCCGGTAAGGGGCATATAGGATATACTGCTCCGCCTTTCGTGTTTTCGCTGTCACATGATAAACTCACAGGTGCTGCTAATGCTGCTAATGGGTATCGTCGCTTCCCGGCCCCGGCAAGTTTGAAGAAGGAAACATGGACGTCCACACGTATTCAAAATCCAAATTTCAGGAACAGGAGTCTTCTTCGTCCAGAAAAAGTAAAGGGATATTGAAAAGAGCAAGAGACCGGCTTTTTGAAGCGTGAAGGCTATCGTAGCTGTAATACGTACTTTGAACTGCGTGGCGCAAGAGAGTTGATTGCGATATATGATCTCAACGCTAGATGGGAGAAATTCCTACACATAGGAGCTTTAAATGTTCTTTGACTAACACATTATCTTTGTGATAAAGAAACTCTTTCCATACCATGAAGATTTGTTTACAGGAAACGTCTTCACATTTGCATTGCTAAAAACTGCACTCTGTAACCAACAAGTCTGTTTTTCACACTCGGAACAAATCTTTTGGTGCCCTGCAAGAGCTGCCGCAAACCACCTAATTGACTTAGATTGCCAACAGGGAACAACAGCCACATTTACAAATGTGTATTATCAACACACATAATGTGAAGAAGATAGAACTCCTTTTTGACAACAGCTATTTTTGCCTCAAGCTCTGCAAGTTACGTGCAGTATTTACTGCAGATTTGCTGTTTATTATCTAAATTATGTTGTAAATACTGTTAAGGACAGGTGTAATGTAACACAGTGATGTGTATCTGTAAATAAGCAGGAAGGGCATTAGCGTCTTGTTCAAGTAACAACAAACATTGTGTCTTAACTTCCTTTATTGTAGTAAAGTAACTCAAACAAAGACACTTGCTTTTGTTGTTCCCTAAGTCTAAATTTTAAATCTAATTGAAGTGTTAAATCAAAAGGGTTGCGTACATAAACAACCTCTGCTGACCCTTTATGGAGTATCTATATTGGACTATATTGTATTTGCAGTAGAGCTGGGCAATATATCGATATTATATCGATATCGTGATATGAGGCTAGATATCGTCTTAGATTTTGGATATCATAATATCGTAATATGGCATAAGTGTTGTCTTTTCCTGGTTTTAAAGGCTGCATTACAGTAAAGTGATGTCATTTTCTGAACTTACCAGACTGTTGTAACAGCTCTATTATTTGCCTTTACCCACTTCACGTCATTATATTCACATTACTGATGATTATTTATCCAAATTCTCATTGTGTAAATATTTTGTGAAACCACGACTACCACTACAATATCGTTGCGGTATCGATATCGATGTATTTGGTCAAAAATATCGTGATATTTGATTTTCTCCATATCGCCCAGCCCTAATTTGCAGTATCACATTTATAACACACATCACACACAATAATGTGTGAATTGAATTCAGAGTCTGCAGCAAAGGTTGTCAAATAGACAATGGTCAACAAACAAACAATATCTTAATATTACCATTTTTTGAAGAGAAGGAGTTCACACAGTAATGTGCTCTTGTTTAGCTCAAATCAAATATGCGGTGCTTTGTATGGAGCAGGAGTTGGTTTAAATGTGTACATCCTCTCACACCTGGGACTGCTGCCACACCTGAGCAGCATGGCCGTTAGCAGGCATTGCTGCTTTTATTTTATTTTTTTTTAAGATTATTTTTTTGGGGCTTTTTCCCTTTATTTCAGAGTGACAGGGGATAGACAGGAAAGGTGGGAGAGAGATGGGGGATGACACGCAGCAAAGGGCCGCAGGTCAGATTCGAACCCGGGCCGCTGCGAAGGCCTCAGTCTACATGGGGCGCACGCTCTTACTGGGTGAGCTAGAGGTCGCCTCAAGCAGGCATTGCTGCTTGATATAATTTAGTGCAAATTCTCTTTTGCTTAGGAAAATAGAAGCAAACAGATGACAAACTCAGTGTATTGAAGGTCTTATGATCATCGCTCTTAGCCAAGCTAACTTTGGCACAAGATACTTGTTTTTGTTTTTTCTTAGAGGAATGCTTTCTCATCTGCTCTCTCTGTTACTTCTTTTCCCCTTTCTTCCTTTAGTTTAATGCTCTCTTTCTGGCTCCATCTCTTCCCCATCCTTCTCTCTCCCCTCTTTCTCCCTCCCTCCTCCCTCTCTGATGTATTATCTGAATTGCTGAAAGAAATCAGATTCCATATATTATTAACAGCTCTCTGACAGATCTTCCACAGCATTCACATAAACACAGCATGTATTATTCATCAACTTAACACCTCCAGAGTGATCGAGTTGATTTCTATAACATGATAAAAATGAGGGTGACAAGAGAAGAATGAGAGATACAGAGTAAACTGGTGCCAAAAAAAAAAGAAAAACAGAGACAGACAAACTAGGAATTTGGAAAAAAGGGACACTACAGAGGAAATATGTGCGTCAATTATCAAATTCCAGAGAAAATATCACTTTTTTTCCCCCATTTTCTCATTTAGATATAATATACAGTAAGTGCTTTCAGCACGAATAGCAATCTAATTCAAGAAGTCTGTTCTGTGGAGTTTTAATCTTTTGCTTGAAATTAACTTGACAGCTAGATGGAAATGTAGCTGCGGAGACAAAAAGTAAGACAGAGAAAGACAGTGGTAGAGGTTGTAAAGGGTGACATGACTGGCATTGTTGGGATTCCTTTAAAGCCTTTGGTTGTTAGTGGGCATGCACATGTGTGTATGTATGTGTGTGTGAGCGTGCATGCATGCATGTGTGTGAGAGAGGAGGTCACAGTTGGAAATCTCTCACTCTGGGGCAAATTTAACTTTAACGCAATTTTAAGACTTACTTAACTAACGACGTTGGACAGAGAGGGGGAGACACACAAAGCAAAAAAGGGATCAGATCATTTTCAGCTGCCCAGGCTTATTACAGTAATAACACAACGTCTTTATCTATGGCTTTTTTTTATGCCAGCTCATATTAATGTGTAGGTCTATATGGTGCTGCATCTAGGCCAGCTGATTATTACTTCTTTAAGAAACGTCAGTTAAGAATCAGGACTCTTTCTTCTCTTTCTATCCCTGTTCTTTTTCTCTCTTATAAAGTACACTTTAGAAAGTTCTACTCATCTGTTACATCCTCGGCTTCCCCATCTTTCATTTCCACCTACTCTGCAGTCAGCACACACACACACACACACATATGCAAAAACCAACACACATACACGTGCGCGCACACACACACACACACACACACACACACAGTGAGCCTTTTAACATCAGACTATGCCGTTATTGACAGCTGACACCTGTTAACTCTCAATGAACAGACTGACAGACAGACCGGGGGATCATGAAAGAGGCATTTGATTCATTCAGTTTCCCCCCTTTCCACGTCCTGATGATTGCTGCTTCCTGCCTGTGTTCCTCACTTAGTCTTATTTCATTCCTTTTTCATCGACATCTTAATGTTTTGTAACTTTCCGGAGACATATCAAATGCTGCAACAAAATATGAATTAGGTGATGGGAATCAATTAACTTTAAGAACTAGACGATGCGCATTAGTTTCAGCATATTCTGCAATTATTCTATCCTGCAAAACACTGACTCACGGTTGTAAAACAATGACGAAATTAAAGGGAAATTGTGGAACGTATGAAAGTTTTCTCAATTTCTCAATATTTCTTTAATAAATATTACTAAGCAAACTCCTCAGTAATATTAAGGAAATGCTATCTTTTTAATACATCACAATGTCTTTCTTTCTCTTCAACTTTCTCTGTCTTTTACAGACCATGTCTTTGTCCACTATTCTCCCTTCTTTCCAGCTAAACCAGTAAGGAATGCAGTTGATGAGGATTTCCCAGTCTGTGTGTGAGTGCACGTGCAAGTGTGTGCACGTTGATAAAACATTCCTGCCCTCCGCCCGTTATGCAGAGACGCACACCTGCAGGGCACCTGAGGTCACAGGGTCACACACACACACACACACACACACACACACACACACACACACACACACACACACTATGTGGGACATGCATGACTGGGCACCAACTACCTGTTGCTCTCTCTATATTTTTCCTCTACCTGCACCGTGAATAGCTTAAAAAACACACTATTCCACCAGTCCTCTCCTACCTCATTTTCAACTGTAGTAGAACATTTGTACAAAGGGAAGAGACTGCATGTAAAAACACCTTCAATCATTGCTATATGCAGTGCTTTCTTTACTTCTGTCTATCTTTCCTCCCTTAATTGATTTCTATCCTTCTTCCTTTTTTTTTTTTGAAGCCACCCAGAGAGCAAGCAGTGAGAAAGTCATTAGAGATAGTAGTTTGTACTGGGATTAGGCAACTAAGCTGGTAAATACAGCAAGGCTTTCAGCTGGCAGCCAGAAAATGGAAGGGAGAAGAAGAAACACTGAAATTGGTAGATAGAGAGGGGTAGAGAGGGAGGGAACGAGAAAGAGAGAGAGAGAGAGAGAGAGAGAGAGAGAGAGAGAGAGAGAGAGAGAGAGAGAGAGAAAGGGAAGGGAGGGAGGTAAGGGAAAAGGAAGTAAAGACAGAAAGGAGGGGGGCGAAAGAAGGTGAAAGCAAGAAAGACCGACAGACAGAGTAAGTTGCGATTAGGAGCTAGTCAGTAAAAAAGAAAGCAGCTTCCCTTGCTGCTCATTAAAAGTTGAGGGAACTCAAACAGAGCTGGTGGCAGCTTGCAGTCCTTCTGCTGAAAATCAAACAGAGCGAGGGGGAAAATGGGAGGCAAAGAGAAAAGAAGAATGACCGAGAATGGAGGTACTTAGTTTTCCCAGTCGTTTAGCTGTCGTGTTGTTGTCAGTCTTTAGAGAAGCTTAGAGAGGACAGCCATTCACTCTGGGGCGGGCGGACACAGCTGCTACTCACATACACACACATACAGACACAAACACACACACACACACACACACACACGCCTCTACACATGCACACAGAGAGGCAAGCCAGTATAAAGACACACAGAGAGACACACACTCCGTCTAATGTATTTCTCTTACCAAATTATTGCATATTAAATTTGAAAAAGTCCAAATCTAAAGCTAAATGGAAATCTAGAAAACTTTCCTTTTAATAAAGAATTTTGCCGACAAAGACAATATTAAATAAACAGAAACACAAACAGATTATAAAGCTTAACAAATACATTGCGCAATTGCTCAAAAGAGCATATGGAGGTTTGAAAATGTAAAAAATGCAAACGTCCACAGAACTTCTGAAAGCATTGTACCTACTGTCACTACAAGCAACAAGACATCCATTGTGTTTGCATGGCAGTAAAAAAAAATTTGCTTTCATGTTGAAAGCATGCAATGCGACCAACAGTACGCTCTGAAGATCAATAACAACTTGCACAACCAATCATACCACATCACATCTTGTTTTTTGTGACATTTAAAACATTGTCAACTCATTCCCAAGTTGGTCACACAGGGAGTTATGTACTGTACACTTCTTAAGAACACTACCAACGCCGACTTGTTAACTGTTTCTTACTGTATCACACACACACACATGCACACACACACACATACACACACACACACATACACACACACACACACACACACACACACACACACACACACTTAGACATTGTTTGAATCACCCAATTGTGAGTGTGGGACCAAAGCTCTTTGGTTACTGACGAGCGAGGAGAAATCGCCTGGTGACAAAGGGCCATCTATGGACAGAGTGATGTGGGTTTGGAGGGTGTGAAAGAAAGAAAAAACGAAAAGGAAGAGTCAAATGAAAACTAGTGTGTGTACACAGACATACAGAGGCCCTCCAGGCTAAATTAAATGGAATCTGTGTAAAGGGCTGAAAGCTTTTAAACAAACTGACTGGACTCAATATCTAGAGAGACAGAGAGATAAACAGACAGATATGTCCAAATAAAGGTTTTTGAGAAAGGAAAGGCACAGGAGCAGTCAGACGCTTTCTTTTCCCAGGAGTTGAGAGGCCAAAATCACCATTCAAAGACAAACATTTCAAAGTTAGCTTGCATCAGTTCGATCATTTAACTTGAAAAACAGCAGCAAAATGGGAATGATGATATGCAATTGAGTTTAATGTCAGAGACTGACCTGACAGAGCACAGCCAGGGCAAACACTCCCAGTCATAATAAGTGGAGTCAAAGATCTCTATGAGCAAAATTACATTTAGGTACATTACCATTAGCCCGAACAACAGTAGTCATTAAATGTTATTTTTAAGCTTCACTTTTCAAGTAGATTTATTTTTCAACTCATTACATCTTTAAACTTTAAATCAACAAATCACTGCTTTCTGCTCCCAGTTGCATCCATGTCTCACTGTGTGTGTGTTCACCTCACTCACATTTTTCTTTTTTGTTTTTGTTTGAACATGAGGCTTTTATGCAGCATGGGAGGAACATTTTTGCATTATTAATCCCCTCCACCTAAAAGAAAGTGCTGCTGCCGGATATGCCTCAAAATGTATTTTCTATAAAGAATTACATCTGGTGCATGGAAAAGTTGCATCTCATCTACAGACTTTGAAAACTTAGATGCATAATTATTATTTTTTCACAAAGAAAGTCCCAGTTGTTGTTGTGGTGTGTGTGTGTGTGTGTGTGTGTGTGTGTGTGTGTGTGTGTGTGTAATGTTTAGCGGACAGTAAAAAGAGGAAGCTGTGGGCGATCGGCTTCTCTCTGTACTCTGTATGTGGTTTGGGTCTGTGTGAGTGTGTGTCTTGCTCTGATCATGGGTGAGTAGAAGGGCAAGCTGAAGCTGTATGATGAGCCCGCTCTGTGTGTGTGTGCATTGAGTGTGTGCACGCACATTTCCTTTGCCTTCAGATCATACTGTATGAGCGTGGGAGGTTTAAAAATGCTGCATCAAGCCAGAAGCGCAGGCCAAAATGTGTGCTTATGTGTGTGTGCATACAGATTTCCCAACCCGCCTATTTACAGCTAAAGGAAAACTGTGATTAGAGAGAAAAGAGAGAGAGCGAGAAAGAGAGAGGGGGCAGACAAAAAAATCTCTCCATCTGGCCCAGTGGTGAGCGTGCCAGAACACACACACACACACACACACACACACAGAGGCAAAAACACACCGATACAAACAGTATTATTTTCTTGTTTTGTTCTATTCTCATTCCACGGTCATAAACAATACCTCACTAACCAACATCCTGACAACATCAGGACAGATGTGCATGTAGGCACACACACATGTGAAAGTGGGAGACAGATATACTGACTAACAGACAGCTCGATAGACAAATAGACCAACAAGAAGACAGACAGACAGGCAGTGTCTCCCCCTTAAACAACCACAGTGGCTTTTGAATTTGAGGCCTCCAACTACGAACCCCACAATGTTGGTGGGTTTAGGAATTGGGTGACACACACACACACAAACACACTCTTTTATGGTCCTATTACAAACTTAATACCGACTTAATCACTGCAGAGGTTTCTGAACCTCTTTTCCTGGCCACAAAGAGTATTTTCCTTTCCTCTAATGAAGACGACCTCTCTTCTGCTCCAGTCAAAAAGATACCGGTGCTTGCAAAGAGTCAATTCATCAGTCTGCATCCTTTATTGAATTAAACCGAGCATCTACCTAAATGAAGGGAAAATGCCCCTAAATGAAAACTGTAACTTAGATACTAGATCATGAAGGTGGAAACTATTTAATGAACTTGGAAAAACTGCATTTTTTTTATAATGCACCCTGGGCTTGGAATAACCTAAAAGTATCATATTTAAGAAATGTTTGTGAGCAATGTCAATGTTTTGAATAAATAAAGGTAACAGATTTTACTATGTTTTGCTATTACTTTGTCTTTTTCTGTTATTACTTTCACCAGGTCTCTATTGTAAGGCAGTTACTTTACCTTGAGAGACTTCCTGGTTAAATAAAGGTGATTCTACTTTGCTTGAAAAAAAAACTCTCTTTGTCACCACACATACATTTAAAGTTTTTCTATTTTTTCCTTATGCCTATTGCTAATGCCATATATTTCTATGTGAAGTAAAACACATCTCACCACTACATTTCAGCAAAGTCAAATTACTGCTTACAATGTCTGGCCAAAGCAGTTGTTTATTTTTTCCATATGACATGATACAGAACGATATATCTGACAGATCTGTGTGAAGTTAAGCCCCCCTGCATCTGAAACCCACAGATACTGTGCTGATCCAGCTAATTGGAAATCAATTGCTTGCAAAACTGACTCTCCTGTGTCTTTTCTTCTTCATAATCTTGACTTTCATGTCTTTTAACTTTAAAAAAAATGCCAGATATGAGTGAACTGCCTGCTCATCTTTGGAAAAAGAAGCCCAGGGAAATATTTCAATTAACTTTTAATATGTTTAAATGCTTTAAAATAAAATCCTACCAAGACCAAGGTTTTGTCTGGTTTATTACTCAATCAACTGCATGCATATGCTAATACTGGTCCTTGTAAATGAGCTTACCAGACGTGTTCTGTTAGAGGGGGCTAAGAGTCTCCTGCTGTGCTGTTAATGTACTGGTCAGCCACAGGGAAAAGTGCTTATTTCTCTCTAACGGTTTTAAATGACTTGAAGGAATGACAAATTAATGTCTGATGACAGGATCAAACCAGAGAGAAAACTAATAGAAGTGGGTTGTATTGCATTGAATACATGTAGACAGCACATGTACAAATGCAGACACAAAAGCATGTGTCTACAAACACACACACACACAAAAGACTTGCATGTAAACTTGAATATATACATAGACAGACACGTACGCAGCAGCACATACACAGTGACCACAAATGCTCCTCTGTCAGACACTGCAGAAATGAGAGAGGTCATCTGATGAAAGACTGGAGGATAATTGATGATATTTCGGTGCTGGAGCCTCTTCCACCATGAGACAGATTTCACATCTGTTTTGTCGATGGACAGTTGACTTTTGGTGTAAACCATAATAATAATAGAAATATCCTTGAATATAAACTCCCATTCTCTAGAGTATAACTGTTAGCGCTTATGTGAAATTAGGCTCAATTAGATCAAAAAAGAGTCTATAAAAGAAGACGATAAGTATCTTAAGTAACTGTACTTGTATTCCTTAAAAATCTCACATTTTATTCATAAAGTATTTTGAGTTGAAAGTTTGTTCTAATATCCTTTTTTATACGTATATAATAACTTCTGCATTGCTGCAAAGACAGCAACTTCTGCATGTGTCCACTAATCCACTTCCAAAGAAGACAAAGAAGAAAAGGAGGCAGACAAAAAAAAAGGGGGAATAAAAAGATGAAAGAAAAGGAAGACGCTAAAGCCTCGCCCTTTACAGTTAATACTGAGGGCTCAGACGGAGGTACAGGAAGAAAAGTCAGGAAGAAAAACAGAGAGAAGGAGATGTTCTTCTAGGATGGGAGTTCAACTTCTATGATATATATTTTTTTTGATTTAACAAGTTGCACAAAAACAGTGAAAGTCAATAATATCCCTTCAGTATCACTGAAAAGGTTTAAGATCCATTTCAGGCTAACTTTCTGGATGTTGTGGAAATTCTAAATTTATAGGTAAATGTTTTATTACACTCACTGAACAACAATTAAAACTGGTTTTGGATTAAGTTGGCACTAAGACTGAAAGACAGAGAAGCGAGAGAGAGAGAGAGAGAGAGAGAGAGAGAGAGAGAGAGAGAGAGAGAGAGAGAGAGAGGAGGACAAAAAACAGACAGAGGGGATATTCTCTTGTGGTCAACTCCGGCACATAGGTTAGTTCTATTATTGCAAGTCTGCAGAGTGGAAAAAGTAAGGATGATGCTTTAGATTGAAAACAAATGTCAGGAGAAATGAGTTTCTGGCTGTCTGTGTAGAGTGGATGACAGGAGAGAAAGTACAGAGAGTCTAAAGGAAGAGGATGGCGAGAGAAGCAACTCTCTATATACTGTATATGAAAGATGCATTTCAAACTTTGTCAAAAACTCGCCTTTTCCTGACAGACACTTCCAAGTGTTATTAGATACGGTTTGATGCTGTGTTTGTGAACTACACTTCCCAGAGATCACTTTCTATTAAGATTATGTGGTTTGGTTCCTCATTTTAGGCTTCTTCCAAAAGATTGCAGTTGTTGTTGCTGCAGTCAGTAGTTTTTAAGGAGGCAAAAAGAAACCAACTTCTATATGTGCTATATCAATGAATATGAAGAAGGGCATGAGTAAAGTAAGAGAATGATGTATGGAAACAAAGGGAAAAAAAGGTCTGAATGTAGGAGAGGACAGCAGATTGCTTGTTTCAGGGTTCAGAAATGAGGCAATCACCCCCACCTCTACACACAGAGCTGCCAGTGCAGTTAAGTCTATTAGGGACTCAGGTGTACACGTATGTGCACATGCATGTTAAAGGTAAACAAACTGATAGGTCTGGAATACCACTTTAACAAAATGCTAGAAGAGCAACAACTTAACACAGCCTTGACCCATCACATACACACTCACATGACTGTGTTTCTCCTCCTGTCAGTTTCACAGGCAGATGCCACTTAATGGCTTTTTGGGTCAGTAAGGCATCATGGGAGTCATATGTTACCTTCCTGGCGTCTGCACTGCTGCCTGCTCTTAACATTTAACTCCACAGACCAAGACCAATTTTCAACAACACCGAAGGCAAACACATCTCTATGCGACGCAGAGCAGGATCATCGGGTTTTGCTAAGTTATCTTACTCAGAAGAACACTGGAAAGTATGTGAATCAGTGAGTAGGTTCATTGTTCTGACCTTTACCTCAGGGAAGTAAGAAATAATTAAATCTCATACAGCAATCCAGTAAGATACAGAATCCAATATCTGCTGAAAAGGTCAAACCCCAGCGCTGGAAAATAACACAAGTCTAGAGAAAACTTTAAACTGAGAGAAAATGACAGTACACCTGCACTGACCCATTTATAGTTGACCTACCCCTTTAAAAAAGATGCAGCTTTAAAAAAAACATAACCCCAAACTCAAATATCAGTGTACCTGTTTTGGGGAAACTATTTTAAGTAAATCATAGTTTTGGTACGGAAAACAGGGGGGGATGATTGGACGAGTGCTATTTCATACTATACAATTAGTGGTGAAATCTGATTCTTTTATAATACACAATTACAACTACAGAAGAAACATCAAACAGGTGTTTAGACAAATTAGAAAAGCAAAGATTTCTCCATTTTCAAATAAGCTCTAATTTATGTAAACAAAGTATTGCAACCTAAAAGTGGATGAGAACATGCTGAGAATCACAAAAAAGGCTACACCGTCTTTCTCGAGTTTCCTCAGGGAAGTAAACAAATTAAAAAAAAGCAGCTACTGTAGCAAAAATTGACCGTGTTTGCATGGCAACTGTTTCCACAGCAGAGATTGCCAGAGTTGTGATTAGGACAATTAGGCTGAAGACTAATTATGGGATGTATTTAAAGCTGTGTTAATGAGTGGCTACGCTAACTAACTTAGGAGAGAGAGAGAGAGAGAGTGCAGAATGAACAGGAAGCCTGTACTTGTCTTTGCATGGCTGCTGTTCACTGACCCATTGACGACAGGAGGGAACTCCCTCAGCACTGTAGTCAGGTGTGTGTGTGTGTGTGTGTGTGTGTGTGTGTGTGTGTGTGTGTGTGTGTGTGTGTGTGTGTGTGTATCAGGGTCTATATTCCACTGAAAACCTGTGTGTGTTCTGTGTCTACATCTGCATGCCCCCCTTCCTACCTACCTCTTGCTTCCGCTTGAGTGTGTGTGTGTGTGTGTGTGTGTGTGTGTGTGTGTGTGTGTGTGTGTGTGTGTGTGTGTGTGTGTGTGTGTGTGTGTGTGTGTTTCCAGGTATAGGGCGCTTCCTCCCAGTTCAGTTTTCACTCAGCAGATTTCATTAATGTGGTTCCTTGAGGAGTCTTTCATCTCTCTCACTGACTGGCTTTTCCGGAAAGGTGAATGGTCTATTTACCAGCGGAGCGCCGCCAAAAAGCTGAAGCTGCTATTATTACTAAATCTACCTCTAGAATTAGACTGGTGATTAATAGAAGGTCTGTACACGTATGTGTGTGTGTGTATAATGTGTCTACAGAGTGTGCGTGTGCGGCGGAAATAACTTAAAGTAGTACAAAGAGAAGGAAACACTTTAGAGAGAAAGAGGGATTATCAGAGGGGAAGAGATACGCTCCTTTTATTGCCCATTAGGTATTTTAAACCTCAAAGTGAACCATTTAGTCCCTTTTTGTGGAAATCCAGAGATAGTTTTTGAGCATTTGTCCGTGCAGTTATCTCAGCACTTCAAACAAAAAGCCCAATTTGCAGTACAGCCCAAGGCTAAGGCCACTAATGGTCATATATAGAATCTAAACAAGCAGAACAATGAGCATATTCCCAAAGCAAGATCATGGTTGAACTTGAAATATTGATGCTATTTATTATATTTTCAGATTTAAAGAGATTAATACATTGTGTAATATATGTATATTAGACTGTATTTGCTCTGAGGATACAAGAGAAGAGCTGGTGTTTGTGATAAGTGGTACTTTCTATTACTCCAATTTGTGAATTCAAAAACCCCTCAATGTTTTTATACTAGTCACTAATTGTCTTAGTGAATGGTACTTAGCAGGGGGAAAAACACTGTTTACAGTCAGGAGCTTAATAGCTGAAAAACACAAACGCATGTTTCGCCTCCAATTGCAATTTGTAACACACAAAGGGAAACAGGAAGCAAATTATGAACAAGACAAGCTCTCATAAAGATCACAGACAGGCAACCTCTGCAACTGGACAGACAGACAATGGCCTGGAAGGAACTCCAATTACCCTAAAGATCCCAGCGGAGGCAACTGAGAGGATTGTATCTAGGATGAATTGTGGAAGGAGTGCAGAAAAAATAAGAGCTCTTTAGAGAGAGAAAATAAGTACGTACATGTAATATTTCTCAAATCCAGACATGTCTTAGTGAAAGTAACGACGAACACCACATGACAAATAATGTCTGTTTTAAGGCGATATATTACAAACCACATGTTTCTGTGAGTGAGAGTATTTCCAACATGCTCTATATCTTCTGATTTGTCAGGACAAACATGGTGTAAGAGGTGACCTGTGCCTCTCCTGGATGTCAGCCCCTGGCAACAAATGTTTGTGGAGACAAAGAGCAGAGGAGAGGAAAGGAGAGGAAAAACAGGAGAAGAAGAGTGGGATGTGATTTATGTTGGTGTTGACTGTTGACTTACTCTCGTTGTCTCTCACTCTCATTTCTCTCTTTCCTCCCCACATTCTGCCATTTATCTTTCAGTCCGCTCTCCTCTCTTGTCTCTCATTGTCTGGTGCTCTCATTTTGGCTTTCTTCAGCACACACGCACACAAATAGCCCCTTGGGAATTAAGTTTGCATGCTGACAAACTCTTTTGGAAAATAGGAAAGGTTTGTAGACAGTTTAAGAGGACACTAATTTAATCACAATTGTGATTTAATTAGTGTTCTCTTCTTTCAATTCTTCTAATTTAATCTTCCCAAGTCATAAAAAACTTACTATTATGACCATAAAAGATAGTGTCTTCCAAAATTAGATCATGCAAACAGCCTAGCCAAAGTTGAATGTCTACTAGCTTAATGTCTGCTGTTCGGTTGCTGATTTTGACCTCTGACCTCTCTAGATAGGACCAAGCCAAAGGAGGATTTCACAACTCCTTTTGTTGTATATGTTACGCAATTTATATTGCGTAACATATAGTTATTATTATCATTTTTACTAAAGAAATTGTTTACATTTTCAAATCAGTGTCCAAATTTGAGACTCAGCATCTACCGTAATGCACATCTGGTGGCCAAAACCCATAAAACTGCTGGTCTGCAGCACAAATGAAGTCCAACTTAAGTGTCATCTGTGACATTTTAAAGGATAAACTTTTATAAAAGTCTGTGTCACTTTTTGGATACAGAAAATAAAACAAAACTCCAAACAATAGAAGAAGAAAAGTAGAAGGCACAAGCAGCTTGCAGTCTAAGGTTCAAAGACTATACTGAGAATATAAAGACAGGATTACTTAGTTTAAAGGTCCCATGGCATGAAAATTTCACTTTATGAGGTTTTTTAACAGTAATATGAGTTCCCCCAGCCTGCCTATGGTCCCCCAGTGGCTAGAAATGGTGATAGGTGTAAACCGAGCACTGAGTATCCTGCTCTGCCTTTGAGAAAATGAAAGCTCAGATGGGCCGATCTGGAATCTCCTCCTTATGAGGTCATAAGGAGCAAGGTTACCTCCCCTTTCTCTGCTTTGCCCGCCCAGAGAATTTGGCCCACCCATGAGAGAGAGAGACATCATGGCTTTCAAATGAGCAAAGTGGCAGTTGGTCAAGGCCACACCCCCACCCTCCAACTTGCCCCCCCTCTCTCCTCCTCAATAGCTACAGACACAGAAATGGCACATACTAAGTAAAGCTCATTGTGGGACTGGCTCTAGTGGCTGTAATTCTGCACCAAGGCTGAATTTCGGGAAAGAGACTTCAGATACAGTATTAGGGGGCCACTAAGGCCTATATAAAAGCATCCAAAAAGCAGCATGTCATAGGACCTTTAAGAGAAAATAAAATCAGTAGAAAAATAAATTATTGATGAACAAAATCACGGATGATGACGATGATGATGACTGTTGTGCTGAAACAAGCGTTTGCATTTTCTAAATTGGATACTTAGACACTCCAATTGACTCCAGAAGATGTTTCTGGCCAACCGGAGGCCTGTAATTATACACACTGATATGTTTTAGATGATGAGAGTGCAATTCACACACACAAAACATATTACACACACCCAGACGCACACACTCTCACACACATAATGTCGGCCTCTAGACTTGGCAAGGTTTTCAAAGAAAGCGGGCATCGGGGCCCCAAAGTGTGCATCTGTGTGTGTCTGTGTCAAAGCCTTATTCCCGTCATCTAAAACATAATCCATATATGTGTGTGGTAGGTCCCCAGTGTTCCAGGAAGGAGTGTGTAACTGTGTCTGAGTGTGTGTGTTAACGAGACAGTGCTAATTAAAATCAGAACAGCCTCAGAGCAAAGCTATGTTCGCCATCCATGACATTATTGCATGTCATCACAAACAAACACACACACACACACACACACACACACACACACACGCACATATAAAATGTTGGAATATGAGCAAAAGCAAGCACACGCACAAAGCCACACAAAATATGATACATACAAAAGCATACACACAAATCTCTGGCATATCTGTGGTTTCTTGAAGCCAACAATGTTAAACTCTCCCCGCCTCTATGCATCCCACAATCCTTTGTGTCTGCAAGGTTGTGACGTCAGTGACGCCTCTTGATTTTCTGTCCTCTGATTGTTGGCGTCTATCAAACAACAATGACAATCTGTGCTGAGCAGTCCTCTAATTTCAGGCTTTTTTGATTTGATTGTCTGATTTGGTCAATGTGAGGTCAATGTTGAGGCAGCGAAATGAGCACGCCAAGACACGACAAAGCTGCACTGTTGTCGAGTTTCCCAGTTCATTCTTGACCTTGGAAAAGCAAAATAATACTAAAAACTCAGGAAAACAAATCTACAATTATGAGACTGTTTCTTGTCAACTGCAATTAAGTCATTTTAAAAGAGACAGAAAACAGAGGTTTTTCTACAACTTGGAAATGTTTGAGAATCAGGCTGTAGCCCTTTCAAAACCAATTAATATACTTATTAATTTAACATCAGTCATCAGGGTTTTCTGATGGCCAAATGGTCAAAGTATTATAGCCGTGCAACTGTCCAATCCCCCTTTTCAGCTATCCCTGTTTTTACTGTTTCCTTCAATTATCACTTAAAATATCAGCCATGAAACAATATATCATTGCTAACCTAAATATCAAACTAGTAGATTCCCACTGCTTGAGTTGTGATATAACTACAATTATATAGTTATTTGACAACTGTAACAGTGAATCCAAAGAAAAGCTTGACTCCCCCTTTTAACCATCTCAACCCCCAACAAACACAATACCACAAATATTACTTGTACCCCATAGTTACTATGGATAAGAGAATCAGCTAAATATGTCATCATTTTTCCTTCAGGTATGTCTTTGAGATTTTCTTTTCTACAGAGGAAAATAAATCTGAACAGGAAGTTCTGACATCATGCTGTCCACAGTGGGCTTGCTACATAATTACATGTGTTTACTCTGATGTTGTGTTGTTTACTCACTGGGGGAAAAAAATGACTCCTCACAAAGACATAACACACACGTAAAGTTTATCCCCTCCAACAGTGCCAGGACACCTTTCATAAAACAGAATGACCACATGGGCTGCAGATTCCTGAGGATTTACGTACACGTTCCCCTGTCTGTGTTTGTGTATTTGTGCACGCGTGTGTGCATTGTTCATCTTAATAACACTACAAAGACAGTCTAATGAAAGCCTCATGTCTGTGTGACTCAGGCTTGATTTACTCACAGCAAATATGTAAGAAATGCCAAATATGCCAGAGCGAGTAGAAAAGAAAGAGAGAGACACCAAACCAATAGTTGCAATACTGAACCAAATGCTACGAAACCCCTAATTGTTGAGCCCGATCATTTAAACTAAAACACAAGACTTTTCCAACTCTCATTTTATGCTAGACATTTTTTTTAACAAGATTATTTAATCGGTTTGCCAACAGAAGTATGCAACCAGACTTAGTGGAGTGATTTCATTGCCTATGAATGCATGTGCAATCTACCAGACAAACTGACACATATGTCTGATCTGTCTGGGACTGGCACGAGGCATGTAAGAAACACACACACACACACACACACACACACACACACACACACACACACACACACACGCGCGAGATGGCAGGATCAGTGAGCACCTTGTCAGTGAGGTGGCATAAATGTGTTTATATGCATGTGTATATTTGTGTGTGTGTGTGTGTGTGTGTGTGTGTGTGTGTGTGTGGACATGTTCATGCTCTTGTCAGCCAACAGCTCCTCAGCAGTGTGTCCAACACCTTGTAAAGAACAGACACTGTTTGCTCACAAAGAGAGCGAGCGATTTTTTTCTTTTTATTCCTTAGAAAATTTTATTTTCTTCCCAAACAGTGTCGTAAAACTGTGACATGATTGGCAGTTTGATCACCAACAGTTGTGTCCGTGGGTTTGATTTGTTTCATTTCCCTCTAGAAGATCACTGAACTATCACAGTTCACGTCATGCAACTTGATGTAACCAATACCTCCATTTCCAGAAACAAGAGGGGAGTTGAATGTAAAAAAAAAAAAAAAGAAAAAATCTTACGATCATGGGGCTTGTAATTCAAAACGAGAAAAAGGAAAAACAATATAATTACAAAATATAGGACGAAACTACCAGCCTGGGTCTGTGATGGCCGCATGTGTTTATGGTAAATAAATAGCGCAAAATTATTGCGCTAATGACTTTCTGATGGTAAAAATGCTACACATAACCCCTTAAGTGCTACTAGATCCCTTTGGTTAGACAAATCTGTTGTGAATCAGCCCGTTAATCCTCTTGCAGAACTGGAGGAGCTAAAGCAGTTGCAGCAGGGCAGTGGAAACGCAGCCAAGGAGCGGCCAGTGACATCATCTCTTAAGTGCCCACTTGAAAGTGGCCACCAGGCAGTGGGTGGCGTGGACTTCAGTAGCGCTCGGCACCACTTGACGCCTGTGGATGTTTATTTAGCTTGGTCTATCGCTGATACTAACTGGTACCGGCATTTATTTGCTCTCCCTCTCTTCGATTCTTGATCTCCTCTCTCACTCGGTGTCTGTATCAGGAGCTCGCTTTGTCATTTCCTCCATGCCCCACTACAGCATGTGTCACTCACAGACATTCTCCGTCTCACTATCAACAACATGATTATTCGATCTGGACTATGTGTTTCTAGGTATTACACGCTCTCTTTCTCTGGGTCTTTTTCTGTCAGCCTGTTGCTCTCTCTTGTTCTATTTTCCATAGACACATATCTTCTATTTGCTGTGTCTCTATCTACTGTATGAGTGCATTTACATGGACTAGGTTACTCTCGAATATCTGATGTCCGAAGTAATCTGATTTCTTCAATGTCATGTTAACAAGAAATTTTCGTAATCAAGGTAGGGGATTATAGAAACCAGATTTCCCCAGATAGATTTCTCCCAGTGAAAGCCAGTTTCTTGGCCATGTACATGTGTAAGGAGATGCAAATGTGACACATTTGTGCCGTAAGGAAAACCTGTACACTCTCACTGCTGTGCTCATTTTGTCACTGTGCTGTGGGTTCAAACGCTCAATCTCAGAAGCAGCCTCCTCTACCACTCAGAAACTTAGATTGCGGAGAAATCAGACTTCTGACATGCGGCATGTAAATATGAATTTTAAAGTAAGTAAGTAAGAGTTACTACAGTGCAAAATGCATTTTCTGATGCATGTTAATCTCTTTCTTTCTCACTGTCTAATTTCTTGCTAAACCTTTTCTTTTTCATCTTGTCTCTCTTTCATCTCTCTTTTGTCTTCCTCTCTCTTCCTCGCTGTCCTTTTCCCTCACTGTCTTTGTTTCTGTTGTGATCATTTTTCCTCTTTCTCTCGGTATGTGTCTCTAACTTCCCAGTTTATTTCTCTTTTGTCAGTGTTAGTAACTGCAGCTGGCTGTTTATTGACATTCAGTGGTGGAGACAAACTTGTCCACACATCAAACATTCCTCTGCCATAATCATCATCTCCTGCTGGCACTTGAAATTAGTTTTTCTTTCTCTCTCACACTGATTCTGACTCCTTTTGTACTTTTGTGCCAATTACCTATTGAAGTGGCCATTTACTGAAACCACAATGAATATCATGAATACAGTATACCAGCAATGTAGAATACTCTTAATCTTGATCTGTTTAATTTTTTGTATGTGTGTGTCTGTGTTATTTTCACAGAGGCCTCATCAACTTTCTAAATTATGCATAACCATACGCATATATATCACTACTTATTTTGGCTGTAACAAGGCTACAGCTTCTACCAATTAATGAGGCAGTAAATCAGTGTTTATGTCAGTTAATGCCAACACAAGGTTTCTATTTAATCTAAAATATAATGAACAATCTGGTATGTGGTCGTGGTAAAGACAGAATAATCAACTTTGAGCTGAAAATAAAACCTGCTGGAGTAAAAACCCTCTCCCAGATGGCATTTTATTTATGTCACATATTTGTTTGATATATTGTTTATTGTTTAGTTCATCCATCTCTCCACCATGTACACCAACAGCACTTCCAAAATTAGATAATTTAACCTGAGGGGGATGCCATTATTATAGCTGAAAACGAGCTGACATATTTGTTTATAGCAAAAGCTATACAGGAGTACAGGTTTCAGTGGAGAGTCTTAGTTTCACACTGTGTTCATGTAACATTATAGATTCAAGGAATCAGTTCTGTGGGACATTTTGTCCCAATATTCACTTTAAGAGCTGCAGAATTTCCAAAAGATTATGTTAAGCTGGATCAACTTTGCAGCAGTAGTACAATAGTAAAGCAATCTACAGATAATCTGTAATAGCTGGATGTGTAAAGGTTCCATTGTTTTATTCTGGAGAGGCTGTGTTGTCTTGACGGCCTTATAAAGCGAAGCTACTGATTAGCGGGCATGACGCTGGAGCCTATTGTCTTGGACTGAGGCAGAAAGCTATGACAGGCACGCTGAGACACACATAGGGCTATGGGGTTATACCACAAGCGTGACGCTGTGCTTGTAAAAGTGACCAAAATTCAAGATGACAAGTTTACAGAGAACAATGTGTGTGGCGGAGCACACACACACACACACACACACACACACACACACACACACACACACACACACACACACACACACTCTCTCTCTCGCTCTCTTTGCTCCTGAGTGTGTCTTTACTCTTATTTCTAAATATATGTTTCACTTCTTTATCTCGCTCTCAACACCACATTTTCCATTTGTTTCCTAGAGTTAATTGTGTCAAGTGTAAGAGTTTGAGAGTATTTTAAGATGCATTTAGCTTTCAGGGAAGGACATACACACCTGAAAGAAGATGAGGATATTTAAATGCAGCAAGGGGGGGGGGTCTAACAAATGTGGAAAATACACTGCTTTATACTCACTCAAGGCATGCCCATACATAAACTCTTACACTGGAAGTCAGATCAGAGTGCAAAACCAAATGCTCCTGCTGAACAAACACCACAAATAAATGCACACACACTCGCGCGTGCATGCATGCACATGCACATGCACATGCACACACACACACACACACACACACACACACACACACACACACACACACACACACACACACACACACACACACACACACACACACACACACAGTAATTAATACACACAAATTCACACAACTATGACAGGTCATCGGATGTCTGCAAATTACTTTCAAATTAGTTACCCTGTCAAAATCAAGGTTGTGTGAAAGACTGTAAGAAAAGGAAAAAGAAGAGATAAGAGGAAAGAGCAGAGCAGGAAAGAGAATTCATGGTTTCATATGTCTTTGTTTAAACAAGAATGCACATTCCTGCTTCACTTGTTTAGTTCACACTAGCACAAACACAACAGCTAATACTATGTCTCTCTTACACACAAACACACACATACAGTGAAATCAACACACATTTTCTGCCGTGAGAAAAATTCTCAATCCAAACAAGATAAACTCTCATGTTTGTAACTTGATTTGAACAACATACACAAACTGTCATGGCTTTTTAGGATCTTTAATTATCTTTCCCAACTTAAAAATAACTCCCACTTGCTCGCACTCAGTTATCTTTTCATTCGTTTTCCTGACAGAATTTGCATCTTTTTTCCATTGCAATATGCCTTTATTTGGGCAGGTACTGAGTCTGCTATAAACATCTCTTCATAAGCAACATAACTGATAAGACTTAAATTCAATTGTGACATTTGTAGACAAGATTTGTACCTGATGTTAACACTGTAAATGTTTTCTTTTTAATGTAAACTAACAAATGTAGCGCTATTGAAGTTCAAAGCATTGTGTTTGAGTTCAACAGGTGGAGCCTCAGTAGTTACATAATAACTTAAGAAAAGTCACGTTTGAGTGTGTGTTTTTGTGTTAGAGACGGAGAGAGAGAGCGAGAGAGAAACTGCACATACTGTGTGTATTTGTGTGTGATGTATAAATATATCGCTACAGGTTTTTAAGTGGCTTTGCGGCGCTCTGTATTTAGAGTAGGCCTGGTTAAATATCCTCTCACCCCATTCATGTGGCTCTCTCTCTCTCTCTCTCTCTCTCTCTGAGTCTTTCATTTCCTCTATCTTTATTCTCTCTCTCTCTCTCTCTCTCTCTCTCTCTCTCATTTCCTCTCTTTATTCTCCTCTCTCCTGTCTGTCTCTCTATCACACAATCTATGTACTGTATCCATTCATCATCTTTTCTTTCTTTTTGTCCACTCTCTTTTTCAAAAGGCCACACAATATCTACATTCAGTGCTTCAAGAGAATGACAATGAATGTGAAGTAGGTTTAGATGGTCTTCTGACAACGCAGGTATTATAATGTACTCCCTTTTGTTTGTGTGTATGTCTGTGTGGGAGTTGTTTGGCCTTTAAAGTAATTTACAGTCATTTATTTCTCTCTGTCTATTTCATGACAACCATCATTACCACTATACCACTACTGAATGTGCAGCTTTCAGGATCTCTCAAAATAAATGTCCTTCTTTGTTGCAATCACTATAAACACTGAACAAATGGGTGACAATTTAACCTGTTCAAATCCACCTCTTTTGCTTGATTTTCGTCTATTTCTCGTTCCCAAATGGAAAAGCTTATAACAGAAGAACTGCAAGGCCAAAATGCATGTATGAGGCTTCATTTGAAACCTACATTCTTCTACTTTATGGATATGTGCTTGATTAGCATGTGATTAAAACACAACATACACTACAGCAGTTCAAACATGGTTCAAAATAGTTATTTTGGTCCCGTCTAAAAAAACGCAATTTTTGAAAAAAAAAAAACTAAAACATACTTTGTGCCACACTATGCAGAACACAACACATACCTTCTACACCTTGTCAAGAAGACCTCTATAAAGTTTCAGATCTCTAGTCCTAACCTAATGGGAGCTAGGGAGTTTTCAGTATTTGGTATAATATGTGTCACTGGTGTGCCAAAACCTCTCCAAAACTTCTCCAAGTGACCAAATGTTGCTAAATGTTTTTACTCACTTCTATGCTGTTAGACAAAACATACTAAAGACTTAAAATTACTTACCAAATCGTTTTAAATTCATTCAAACACTGTTGAACATATTTTTTTCTCATAAATCAGATGTACGTGCATGCTGGCTCTGGGAGGCGGGGCTTCGGTCTGTTACCCATTTATTTGGACTGGCTCCCATTGGATATTCCTATCATGCTATATACCGTTGGAAAGGGGATGTGATTCGCTACAACTGCCATGATTGACGTGTCGATAGCCAATGACAGCTTTCCTAAAATGGCTGCTCAGAGAGATGACGCAGCATATTGACCGCTCCATAATGGGAGCGCTTGCTGTATGTCGGGGGCTGTCCCGGGGTGAAAACTAAATAGAAAAAGTTGGAGATGCTTTCGCATTGTAGGCAGCAAGATAAGGAAAACAAGCATACCCAACAACACCGTGCAGGATAAAGAGAAAATATTATTTTTGCCGACTGCAGTTGACAAAGGAGGTTAGCAAACAGTTAGCTACGGACTTTTTGTTTTGTTTTTACACAGCATTTTGTACCTACTGGACTATTGTTATGAGAAACCCTTTTGGTCTTTTGATTGTTGGACCCTGATGGACTAAATGAATATAAACAATTAGGGAATGGGCGCATATTCAGACTTTACAACTGCTTCAAAGGTAAGAAGTCGTCACTTTTAATCCTTTTTTTGTTTAAGAGGTCTGGACATCTAAATGAATCATGTTTGTTGCTATGATTTCCATTAAATTAACTTCAGAATTGGATAGCTGAGAATCTAACCGATCTAATGATGTGTAATATGTCCATATTGACAAAAGTGTCACATTCGTGAAATAATTTTTAATGTTGAAATATTAATAAATATTAAAAACGGCCCGCCGGCGGGCCGATGGGAGTTAACAGGTTAAAGGAAAACCCAACACAAATTGCAATGTGTTGTTTCACCATGAGCCTCGCTTCAGTTCTCCTTGGCATAAATTCATCAAGTCTCTGGAGCTGAACACCATTCTTCCAAAAGTTATTATTTGGGGTTTCGATGCTGGTGGTCAAGTGTGATGTCTAAAGTGCAACACACATTGGCAGATGATATTAGATATAATACTGCTACAGTAATCTGCATTATTCCTACAACATTACTCTATGAGATTAAAAGGTGCAATGTGAACCCTAATTATCAAAACATTAGTCTTAGAATTGTTACATTTACTGTGATAGCTTTGTCACCATGGAAATCAAGATGATGTGTGGCCTCTGTTGTGCATCTGTGGTACTATTGATGGAAATATTTCTAAAATGAAGACCACATTTCCCATTAACCCCACTGCTTAGATCTACAAAGAGGGTCTTTGGCTGTTCGGCTGGTTAGTCAAAGGCATTCACTTAAAAGGATAATAATGTTGGAAGTGATTTGTGAAATGTCCTATAATCTGACCTAGTGGGAGCATGTAGATGTTAAACAGAAGAGGCCCAAAAATGGAGCCTTGGGGAACTCCACGTAAATGTTTAACCAATCGACACAAAGTAGTTCCTATCATTCAGAATGGGTTTAAACCAATGTGCCAGGAAAACTTCCTATGCAGTTTAAGAAGTGTACAAACTTCAGTATTATTGGTTTATTTAGATGTATTTAATGTACATAGTCTTAATACTGTTTCAGCAAGAAACATACCATGAAAATATAAAAGGAAATGTTACAGCTACTAGTTTTCTAACTCTTAATTCAACAGAGAAACAGTTGCAAAACATGTGAGAGCCCGGGCCTTTGCGTGAATGTGTTTGTATGACAACAAGACAGATGAGGAGAAAAGGAAAAAGCGACAGAACTGGTTCATGCTTGTTTGTGTCTCTCCGCAGTGTATGGGTCGATGTGTATATCTATAGTGTTTCTGTAACTGTGTGTGTGTGTGTTGTGTGTGACAGTTAGATACAGACAGTGTTTGTGGGTCATTCCATGTGTGTGTATGACTGATGAAATAACAGTTTCAGTTCATTTGTAACAATCAGACTTTACTTAAACAGCATAAATCACAAGTCTAACTTCTGACACGCACACATTCACTATGACTCTCTAGACACCAACATGTGTCTGCCCATGTGCGTGTATGTGTGTGACATTAGCCAGTTCCAACTATGAAGTCGGTAGACATAATAATGGTCAGCAATGAATGCAGTAGCTATGTCGACCTCCCACAAAGTCTCTCTCGCACACACACAAATACATTAAAGTGCTCATATTATGCTCATTTTCAGGTTCATAATTGTATTTAGAGGTTATATCAGAATAGGTTTACATGGTTTAATTTTCAAAAAACACAATTTTTTTGTTGTACTGCACATTGCAGCTCCTCTTTTCACCCTGTGTGTTGAGCTCTCTGTTTTAGCTACCAATTGTCTGTTCCATCTTTGTTGGGAGTCGCACATGCGTAGTAGCTAGGTAAGCACCGCTAGCTAATCAGAAGCAGAGTATGAGTGCGTGCCACGCTAGCAGCTAGGCGAGCATTATAACGTGTGTTACAAAGTGACGCACGTTCGTCACGGAAGTAAAGACTGGCCTACAATAGAGCTGTTTGGAGCAGTTTGTGAACAGTGTTTTCTGTTGGAGATGGTAAGTCCCTTTGGGGTGGACTTTGGGCTTTTTCACTTTGGAAGCCTATTACATGCACAAAAAAGATATATAACACAATAAAGGGAAAACGCCAAAAAGCATAATATGAGCACTTTAAAACATTATTATTGACTTTCATTCATTAAACCCTATAGAAAGTTTATAACATGACACAATATGTTTTAAATTTAAAAGAAAGTTAGTCAAGGCTAACGATAACACCAGCTGATTAACTTGAAAACAAACTTACATTTTCTCATCAACAAGTCCTCATCAGGTGATTTGTTAAAATGAAACCCAATGTCGACTTTACTTTACAAGAAAGTGGATCACGTCACTCCAGTTCTGAAGTCTTTACACTGGCTTCCAGCACCTCAAAGAATTGATTTCAAAATACTTTTGCTGGTTTATAAATCACTAAACGGTTTAGGGCCAAAATACATTTCTGATCTGCTGCTACACTATGACCCACCCAGACCTCTCAGGTCGGCTGGGACAGGTCTGCTTGTTGTCCCCAGAGTCAGAACTAAACAGGGGGAAGCAGCGTTTAGTTTTTATGCTCCACACATCTGGAACAAACTCCCAGAAAACTGCAGGTCTGCTGCAACTCTCAGTTCTTTTAAATCAAGGCTGAAGACCTATCTTTTTGATGTTGCCTTTCTTTAAATAACTGTTCATTTCTTATACTGAAGTTGCATTGTTGACACTGTATGACAATCTATATAAGCATATAAAGAGAAATTCCTATTTGATCTGATTTTATATATTTAACTGTTTTAACTGTTCTTTAATGTTTAATTTCTTATACTGCACTGTAACTTTTATTCTCGTATTTTATCTGTTTTTAATTTTTTTATCTGTTTTCAAGTAAAGCACTTTGAATTGCCCTGTTGCTGAAATGTGCTATACAAATAAAGCTGCCTTGCCTTACCTCTAAAATTGATTGCTGCAAATTCAATTGATTGCAAATTAAATTGATCTATACCTATCCCCAGATGAGAACATCAGTATTAGATGATTCTGCAAAACCCTGGATTATGCTCAATGACAAATGTTTTCTTAATATCCAATGCAAACATTTTTGTCCTTGACATTACGGTTAATAAGAAGACCCAAACTCTGGTCAGCTGCATGAAAGTCACGCGCTATATGCCCATCCACCACACTGTTACTTTCCACCTTGCCAAATAAAAAGCACTTTACTTTCTGCATTGACAATAAACATTGGCATTAAACGTAAATTGTGAGGTGTGGAATTGCCTAATATAGATGCAATCCCTAAGGTTACTGGGCTGTTTAAGTTTTGTGGTTTCCCAGGACTTCCCCATGAGTGTAGAGTTGCATTTAAAAATAGTAGTCCATTAGGGAGTCCTGTAAAATATGTAACTTGTTGCAGACACACACATACATGTACAGACACGGAGAGGTTTCAGCACTTTTTTGACCCCACACTGAGCTGGAGCTTTGATTTATACTGACTGTAGGACAACACATCACCTTACAAGTAAAGAACCTGGAAACATTGTTTCCCAGAATTCAAGAGGAGACTGAAGACAGACACCATTAGATGACATCACCATAACTCTAGAACAGCAGTTAGACTGTTTGTCAGGTTTCAACTGCTACAACACTTGAAATCAGATAGCTACCAGTTGAAAACATTCTTGCAACATGATTAACAGCATGAAATTAAATCAAACTGATATTTTTAAAACACTAGCTAACATCACGACACATGACAAAAACATACCAAATAATTCATGAAAATAAAAAAAATAAAAAATCATGAGATATTGGTACTGGTACTCATCATAGGGGAAATGTAAGTTCAGGGAATATTTTAGCTAGGTTGACTATTGTTGCATTTTGTTCCCTTGCTGTGAATATCACTGAATTTCAGTTTGACCGTTGTATACAAATATTTCTTTCTACCCACTAATTCAATGTGCTTCCCAGGAAACTATGAAAAAAACTGTTTAAAACAAACAGTCTTAAGTTATAGTATAAAAAGTGCAACAGACATTAAACTGAAAGCTTTGTTGAGGAAAGAATCTGTATCTGTATCATCGTATACACATGAATGCAATTATGGGGGACATTACATTTGTTTAGTGGTTTTTGTTTTTGTGAGTGATGGAGAGTAGTGTGTATTCAATTCCATTGTGCTTTTACAACTGAAACCCACCCTGTCAACAAATACACACACAAAAGACACACAAGCAGGACAGTCGCCTTACTAGGTTTTTTAAAACATCCTTTAGGGATAATGAAGCATCGCAAATCAGAGCCAAATCATTAGTCTGATCTGTAAGAAGGAAAAAAGCTTAACAATCAACAAAAGCTTCTATTCTCTTAAAGCTCCTACTGAGAGAGAGTCTCTACTACCCTGTTCTCTCCTCCGGTCTCCTCTTATTACCCATTTTTCATTTTAGTGTCTTTTCCTCTATCTCCTTCTCCTGTCCTCACCTGTCACCCTGGCTTGTTTTCTCGCCTTTTTTCCTGCTCCTATTTTCCCATTCCCCTTATGCCTCCCCGTCTATCTCCTCCTCTCCCTCACTTCTCTTCTCCATCTCTCTCTTCCTCCTTCTCCTCCTCCAACTTTCCAGGCAGCCTAGTCTGTTTTTGATTAGCGTTCTCATGTAAACCTAAATTGTGATTAAACAAACACTGTGTGAGTGCATTTGGCCCTGTATCAAATTTGCCTCTCTCTTAAATATATGTACACATACACACTCACACACACGCACACACATGCAAAGCCAGAGACATGTATATAAGTAGACATGCACAAACAAATGCACAACATATACAAACATAAATATATAACATAAATATATGCAGACAAAAGCAGAGACACAAATTACTAAACTATGCATACACATTTAGCATGCATAAAAGGCCATGCATAAGAATATACACACATGCTCTCTATTCAAATTCATATACTGTATACCCTAACTGCACACGTTAAGACATGCAACCCCAATTGCAATCACGTACAGAAGCACACACAAATGGACACACGTGCACACACACACACACACACACACACACACACACACACACACACACACACACACACACACACACAGTTATGCAGTATGTGCCTACACACATCCCTATCGCCCGTTAGAGTAAACAGGTCAAAAGGAAAGTCAGTGAATTTTAACTGTGTGTACTAGCAGCTCTGTGGCTATACTTCCTATTCCAACTCACCTTTATTTGCGAGGTTAAATTACTACCACATGCAGCCTCTGTGCTATTTCAGTGTAAGCACATAAAAATTCTTTGCCATGAAAAAAAAAAAAAAAAAAAAAAAAAAATGCTACAGGCCCCCAGCCTCCCACAAACATTTCATAGGTTCTGGCCCTGCAGCAAGCTAGCTAGCTAGCGGCTAAAGTAAGCAGCTGAAAGGGAAAGGTGTTGCTGCTGTGAACTTTAAGACTGCCTGGTTGATGAATTCATCCTGCTAACTCTTTGGCTCGTTTTATTCACACATCCGCAAAGACACACATAGGCCTACACACACAAACTATATAACTTTTGGCCTTTTAACTGCTTTCACAGCAAGAGAGACAAACTTAACTTGTGCATTCTCATTTATAAACTTTGCGAGTGTGTGAGATTGAATATTCACAAACACTTTATAAGATGAAATACATAAATGTGGACACACACACACACACACACACACACACACACACACACAGCGTTCAAAGCAAGTGAAACAAAGTCATTTTAACAGCAGTTTGTTCAATAGGCCTAAATGAAAACAATTGTATTTACATCTTCCCGCTGTTAAAAGAACAATGTCAGTGAAGCAATAAGTGTGTATGTGAGCGACAAAGACCAGGGAAAGGGTTTCACACAGACAAGAATTGCCATGTGTAATGATCTTTTCTTTTTAGTGATAATTTCTGAAGTCTTTGTCCTGCACATGCATACCTGTAAAAAGCCAATTACAGATCTAGTATAAATTGCCAAGAAATTTACTTTCTACAGGAAAAATCTAACTGGGGAAATTGGGTTTCTTTAATCCTCTACAATGATTACAGAAACAGAGTTTCTTGCTCCAACTTGTTCCAAAATCCAACATTAACCCATTTAATCACGTGTATATAAATGCACAATAACTACTTTAACGTTAGAACGTAATTTAGAAAGAGCATGAAGGAATGTATGAAACTTTTGAAATAGGACTTCTCCTGGCTTTTTCAAATCTCTTAAATTATCCCGATATCATTAACTTTCTCCCTCTTTCTTGCTCTGTCTGTCTCTCTCTCTCTCTTGGGTTTCTGTATCTCTGTAGCATATATTTATCTAAATATGTCTTGGGACAAAATCACACTGCTGTCTGGGCTGTGGGACACACACACACACACACACACACACACACACACACACACACACACACACACACACACACACCGCTAAGAGCAGCCTTATTTTAGAAGAGTTCTGGTCAGGTTTCCTCTGTAAAAGTCTTCCCTTCCCCAAATACCAGTGGATCTCAGTGTGGGCCCTGTGGTGCAGCTCCATCCTGGAGCCTATGAGCCTCCTGGTGCCGGAACACCCAGTGCCATCTCAACCTACTGGCATGTTTTCCCTCGTTTTAGGAAGCAATAATGGCGCGTAAAAGTTTTAAGATTGAATGTAGTAAGTAAGATTGATAAACCAGAAACACACACACAGTGTACTATTGTGCATGGGCCCTGTGGTGCAGCTGTGTGTCAAGTCCTACAAGCTTTGTGGTGCAGCTGCATACCATAGCTCATACTTCTGAGTCATGTTTAATTATTAGGAAGTTCTATCGTGGGTGTGTGGTTTAGTATAAAGTCTGCCATGCACCAACGCACACTGACAAACACACACAAACCCACAATTCTGCATCCATAACCTGTGGTGTTAAATCAGCGGGAGAGGTGCTGTGAGAGAAAGAGATGTACTTGTGTGTGCTTCTGTGTGCGTGCGTGCGTGCGTGCGTGCGTGCGTGCGTGTGTGTGTGTGTGTGTGTGATACTTATTTGTTTCTCGCCAGCACCCAGTGGCTTGAAAACCAAACAAAGAGCCTGGCTCCTAGTGACAAGAAAACAATCTTATAATTCCTGACAGCAATACAAACAGAGCTGTTTGTTCTGTTTGTGTGTAACAGAAAGAGAGAGCATATGGAAAAGAGGAAAATGGGAATGAAAGTAAATAAGGGAAATAAGGGAACCAGGCCATGATGAAAAAGAGGACACAGTTTAGGTCCACCCCTCACTCTTCCAGACCATTCCCACCAATCGCCACTGAGCCCAGTCTGTCGCAGCCAATCACTGGACGCACAGAGTACACCCACTTCCTGTAACACTAACCGTAACATTCCAGCAGGTAAACTATGGCAGTCGCCTCTAAATGGACAATTAGCCAAGATTAAAGGCAACCTCCTCGTCTTTCTCCATTAACTTAATTAGGAGGAAAAGACATCTCAAATGACCCCCCGCTCCCTTTAGCCTTCCCTCCTTTTCTCATTCCTCTCTGTCCAGCTTCTTTTCCCCTGACAACCAGCAACGCTGTATTTACAGTAACTGGGGAGGGCCTATACTTTCACATCTGGGAGCTCCATTGAAGCATTTGGAGGTTAACTGCCTTTCTAAAGGGTAACCTAATGGTGCTGAAGAGTATGTCTCATTACCGTCCACTCATCAGTGCAGGGATTTAGTCTGGCAACCTTCCAGGTCATGATTTGTTGACTATTAGACTCAAGTCGGCCGTTTTCCTTCCGCTACATATCCCCTCTCTTATTCCTTAAGTTTTAGGAATGGGATCTAATGCTGTTATCCAGACTGGCCCAGAGTGAGTGAACATGTAGAGATTAACCATCATTCTCAAGGACACTGTGATTGGGAAAACTCCTTCACTAGCATCCCTCTGGACAAGAACTTCCTTCTCTTTTCATTAAGCCTCCAAAAACCCTTTTAGGCTGAATGTTTGGCTGCTGGATGTATACCTGCTGTGATGCATTTCATAGGGTGCAGTTAGGACATTCCGGGAGCACAGCAGTGTTAAAAAATGGGAAGAAGCTGAAAACTAAAAAAGACACGGGAGTTTACAAGCTTTACTACACTACAGCATGTTATCAAACTAAAATATGATAGATTCTTGGGTTACTGGTTCTTTTGTCAGATGTATTATTGTTTACATTAGCTTTTTTTATTGCAGATGTATTTATTTATTTGCAATATCACATTTGCTAATTTACAATAAACATGATGTAAATACAATTTAAAACATTGTGTAAAAGTAGCACAAGCAGAGAAGAGTTAATAAGTCAGCCAACTGAGTCAGTAATATCCAGTGTACATAACATTAGCTAGCATTAGCCACCCTAAGCTGCTGGTCATACCAGACCAAGTAAGGCTGCAGCAGCATAACCCCTGAGTATTAAATTCAGAAAGGGTGCGTTTTATTGTTAATGAATTTAACTTTCATTTATAAGACGAGGATTATATTATATGGTATTTTAAAAGTTACACAGTCTTGCTTTAACCAGTAAAATTCAGCAAGTTGTTGGAGCATGGTCATAAATCTGCATTCTTGTTCGAAATAACACATAGGGGGTTCTGCATCCTTACAGCCAGACCGTGCTTTTATTTCAGTGTCCATAAATGTTAAAACATCGTCAAAAATCACCTCCTGCATTATGTTATACTCAGTATTTGAGGCCCTCCCAGTGGTGAAGGAAAAGGGGAAATATCTCGTGAGTCTGACATTACTCTCATTTTTCTTCTTCATCGCACCCCTCTCCTCTCATGCAAACCAATCAACTGTAACATGACCCTCTTTAATGGGGGAGAATGATGCTGCTTCTTGAGTATCACTGGCAGTAAACCAGCGCTGGTCCAAATGCACATACTGTGCATTTGGACCCTTGCACGCAACATATACTCACACTCACACATACACACACACACACACACACACACACACACACACACACACACACACACACACACACACACACACACACACACCAACTACCAGAGCAGAAAGTGAAGATAACAGGATGAGGTTCAGTCTGGGTCAGTGTTATTAGACAGGCGACTAACAGCCATCAAGTCACTTAGCAAAGTAAACCTCCCTGATACACCGGGATGTGCACTGATGCACAAAAGCCCTCTACCCCAATGACTTGCATTTTTCCATCCGAGCCACCATGATTGATGCTTTTCAAACCAGAAATTCATTGCTTTTCTAGTAAATGTATTCTCTTCAGAGCTTCGTCTTAGTGTGTGTGTTAGTGTGTGTCTGGGTGCATGTGCTGTGAGCCCACAGTCTCTGCAACTGTGGTGGGAAACAACCACAGACTGCACATACTGAAACCCACAGACTCCAGTCCACAATCCATCTATCTCACCATCCCTATCTTTGTTTTCCATCCCCCCTACCAAGCACCTAGTGGGGTCACTAGGACTCCAATCCCTCCATCCAAACCCGCTACCTTCATCTTCCACCACCATCCTTTCATCTATCCATCTCCCTCCTTCACATGACCTCCCCAATACCACTCACTGATCTGTCTTTGTCAGGCACTCGCCATCCGCACAAGTACTGCTCAATTAATACATTTTCTAAAAAAAAAAAAAACTAAAAAAAAAACAAAGCCAATGTCTTCGATTCTACAGTAGCTTTGAATCATGCGCTTCATCTCGGCAGGATCCAAGACTCTTAATGCTAGTCCAGCTTCTTCACTCTCCTCCCGTCTCCAAACCTCAGACCACAGGGCTTTAATAGGAGGGTTAAGAGGTAATTCCTATCACACTGCCATCATTTAATATCTAACCAAGGCTGACAGAGAGGAAGGTTACGAACCCAAACCAGAAACCCACCAGCAAACCTCCCTGCCTCCTCCTTCTTAGTCCCCTGCTGTTATTCTCTCTTTTAGTATCCCTCCCTTATTATTCTACCTCCATTTCTTCCTCTTCTGTATTTCTCTCTTACACGCTTTCTCATCTAAATACCTGGCTATTTACATTACCACCACTTCCTTAATAGGCAGAAAAACACAGTGTTGGTGGGATAAAAAGCACAGAAAAAACGGACGACAAAGACCAGAAAAGTGGAAAGAAGAAAAAAATAAAGAGCAGGAGGAAACTCCAGACACTGTAATTTAGATTGTGCTGATGGCAAAGTGTGGATATAAAGAACATGAGATTTATAATGTTAAGTTTGGAGCACGTTCACCCTTTCCACTCTCGTACTGAGTTGTCTGGGAGCTCTATAGGGATCCATATTCAACCGGCAATGAATAAAAGCTATCGAGACCAATTACGGGTTTCATAGAATAGTAACTGGATGGCAAGTGGAGGCAAAAAAAAAAAATGTCACGCATGAAAAACAAGAGAAAGGGTTAGAAATAGGAGGTAAACATAGAAAGAGTATGCGTGATGGAGTATATGTGTTTGCATCCTTCACTGTGTGTGTCCCTGATGTTCACATGAGGGGATTCGACTGTGTGTGTGATCCTGGAAGCCGCAGTTGACGTAAATGACAATTTGCTTTCAGCCATCTACTTTGCTGTCTTCAGCAATACATCACGCATCACCACAAATAATAGTTTTAAGTAGAGGTTTCACAGCGTGCACCCCGCTGAGAAGATTTCATCTTTCTGTGGCTTTTTTTGCCAACACAGGAGATCAGATTGAGAAAGCGCTGCAGAAAATACAATTTATTGTCATCACCATGAACCACCATTATTATTACTATGTGTTGTTTTTGTTCCTTTACTTGGTTTCAAAATAAAAGTTTAGATGACAAAACAGTGATGTTTTTTAAAGACACTCTTTTGAAATTCAAAATAAATTTTATTTCTATTAATATTACTATTTTTTTTTTTTATTCACCTAAGACATAGAAGCATTGCCTGAAATCACGAAACAGCATTTTATCCTTCAGTTTATCTGAAAACTGAAAAATTATTGCAAAGATCTATTTTTGAACGTAGATAGAACCTGTGTTAATGTTAGAGGAGGTTTACTGTGGACAGAAAAGGCAATATACCGTAGATTACATGGTTAGTTTCAAAATAAGTTCCCCAATTGAAAGATATTGTAAGGTAGCATTTTTCAAATGTCCTCTAAGAGCTGTAACTTTTAGAAAACAGTTTTTTGAATATGAAAAAAATCACTTCCTGCAGGCTGGTAACGTGGCTGTGAAAGTTTGTAAATTGCTCCTTGTTTATGTAATTATGATGTGGCAAAGCTATGACTGTTGGGAACATATCAATGGCGTAGAAGTGGATTATGTCACAGTAGTCATTTGAGACATTTCTTAGGACATTTTGATATATTATGGCACGACACTGCATTGACTCTGGTTCTGGTTACACTCTTGTGAACCCAAGCTGACTATAGCTGCTGTTCTCTGTGAAGAAGTAAGCTACAAAGACCAACTTTTCAAGGCTAAAATGTATTGAATTTTTGATACTCAAAAGCTTTTCAGTGGAGTATTCCTTTTTATTGGTCTAATTTACTTTTTGAGCTCTTAAAACAGCTCAAACTTGTGCCAAAAACACACACAAAAACATTCACAGAAGAATATTTTTTTCAACAAAGAAAGGTTACAGTAGCTTCCAAAGCGTTCTGCCTCATGGAAACATTATAAAAGAAAGTGAGGGAAGTGAGAAGTTTAATGTCCCAGTGCTGGTATTCCCTATCCTAACACCTTGCAACACTCACACAAACACACACACACACACACACACACACACACACACACACACACACTTATATGTAGATACATTATATTAATATGGTGCATGTACATACACACAAAATATAAGCTCAAGAATACACACAATAATGACTGCAGACAAACAGTCAAAAGCAAGCATGCACAAGAGACACACACACACACACACACACAGTTTCTATCACTAGCTTTACTTGAAGGCAGCCCAATATAAACAGCCATAAAGTTTAGAAGGTGTTTCAACCTTCAACCTAAGCTGACAGAAACTCTCTGAGGATAAGACAAATAGAAAACCTGAGTGGAAAGAAAGAGTGCAGACAGAGAGAGCACAGGGGAGGAAAAGGAGACAGGGTGGGTGTACCGATGGGACTGAAACACGAGAGAGAGAGAGAGAGAGAGAGAGAGGGCGGATTCTGTCTGAGAATGTAAGATGAAAAAGGGAGAGAAGGAAGGCAAGTGGGAGGCTTCACTGCATCAGTATGACCTGCTCTTACACTCTGAATGCTCTGGGAAAACTCCATATTCCCGAATAAAAATTCCTCACAGGTCCAAGCAAAACATTCGCTCCAGGCACACTTTCACCTCTTAAAATTGTGCACACACATACACACACACACACACTCTATTTCACCTCTTCACAGAGCGGCACTGTGTCACCTGGTGCGGGAATTGAACCCTCAACCCGGATAAAAGTTCTGACATTGCACTGTGGCCATGTTTATAAATGGATCACGTAACACATCAAAAGAAGACAGAAAAGGGCAGAGCGAGAGAGTGACAGAGTGAGAGCCAGAGAGAGAGAGAGAGAGATGGGAGATTTGAGGAAAGTAGGATGGAGAGATGTAAAAACAAGAAAGGTGTACTCACAGCCGGCCTAGTTTGGGGTTGGACTGGAAAAGAAGCTCTGGGAGGAACTGGAGTTTGTTTCTGTTCAGGCGACTGTGGGCAGAAAAGGAGGGAGACAAAAACAGGAAATATAGTTAAATTAAAGTGGCTTCACTTTGTAAAACTCAAAGAACACAGCAGGAACAGAAAAGGGCAAAAAATACACACTCATAAATCACTCCGATTCATGCTTTTGTGTTGACTGAACTATCATCAACCAGGCGACTTCTTGATCATCTTGAAGGTCAGCGGGTTCACGGTTCAAAGGTCAAACTCATGGGAAAGTCCGCCTGGTTTCCTGTGATCATGACCTCCAGGTTATCATGCTGTGTGTGTGTGTGTGTGTGTGTGTGTGTGTGTGTCAGTCAGTTGCAGGTTATCGTGCCCTAAGCTCTCTAAAGCCAGTTATCACTATCATCCCCACATGTTTTGACCTGGGAGTGTTGGTTTCTGGCGTCTTCCAGTCATCTGCACTAAGTTAAAAGATGTATTCAGTTAAAAAAAAAAAAAAAAAGTCTTGCCTGGGTGATTCACTACATTAACACTATTCTTAGCACATTTTCAATATATTTTGGAAAAAGTCTTAACCTATAAAATGTATGATCAATTAGGAGGTTACAAGAGGGCTACGTGCACTACTGTGTTTTCAGATGGCAAAAATAAGCCTTATCGTAGTGTCTTGACAAAAATGCAAAAACACAACAGCTATTTCATTAACATTTCTCATTAATAAAATGGATCTTGAATATAGACTTTTCAAGAAGTAGTGTCATGTGCGTGTATCCAAGATAAAGAGTCCCACATCATAGTAAAAAATTGCCAAAAAAACTATGAGACTATGACTATGGCTCTTCTAGTCAAAAAAGTATTGATTCATTTCATGTGCAAGAGGTGATAAAATGGGAAAAAAAGTGAACGTTTCGGTCAGAGGACCATCGCCAGCACAATTTAAAGACCATGTAATTCTTAAATATGCTATCAGACTAAGTAATGGCCAATCAGTAGAGCCAAAAAGTGTGAAAAAAATGTATTGGATGTGGATGTGGTAACACGACCTACAAGGATACCAAAATGAAAACATAGACAATACATCTTTGTGTATGCATACACCATGAGTATTTATCTTGATATGCACACACTAAAACTAAAAGCAACAGTAGGACGGCCTGGCTTTCATTATTTCCCAGACGGATAACAGTATATTCTTAAGAAAAACAAGTTAAAGACAACACTTTATTAAGACCCTCTGGATGCAGTGTTCTCCAGTCTAATAGTGTTTGGTCAACATCACCACCTCTGTGATTTTTTAATCTTGGTAATATTGAAAAGGTTTCCAAGGGACCTTTTAGGGCATTTTTCCCTGACATGGGACTGTTTCTCAACCAATATAAAATGAAAACCCAATGTCTTCTTATATTATACATGTAAAATACCATTCGCCATTTGACTATGTTGAACTGAGCATGAAATGAACACATGGCAGTTATTTACAGAGGAATGAGAGGCAGAGTGAAAGACTGGAGAGAGTGAAAGAATGGTGTTGGCCAACAGGTAGACATGTGTGTGAGGGTAAAGTGAGAAATAGTGTTTAAGGTTGAAAGGTGTGTGTGTGTGTGTGTGTGTGTGTGTGTGTGTGTGTGTGTGTGTGTGTGTGTGTGTGTGTGTGTGTGGGTGTGCGTGTGTGTGTGTGTGTATACGTGCATGTAGTTATATTCCACTTTCCTCGTTGGAAAAGGCTTTAAAAAAGTGCTGGCCTCCTGTGCAAAAGCAGGGTGTGGTTGGCTGCAGCAGAGATAGATGAGGACAGCGTGAGGAGAGGGAGTGAAAGTCTTATCAAGCTACCTAAGCATTTGGCTGAGAAACGAGGCATGGAGGGGGAAAAGAAAAGGAGGGTGGGGGGTCATGGGGTCACAAAGTAGAATCTGTGCAGGAGAAGACACAGACACCAACCTTATAACCCCTGTGATAATGATAATACGACCCTGACTTTCACTTCTGTGTACACCAATGGAAAGCGAGCTACAGTCCAAAAAAAGATATCCACAATTTGAAATAATTGACCCCTGCTCCAAGAAAATAACAGCTGGCACAAAAGTAAAGTGCATAATCGGCTACTATTACAGTTATGAGTCATTTTAAGATGTTCACTCACAAAACAGTTGGTGGTTTTTACGAGAAGAATCCTTTGTGTATCTTCAAATAATAATGAGTTTCTTCTGCTTGGAACCTTTGAAATATTACCAGACCACAAGTCCATGGGCACTATATTTTTTAAATTTGGAAAATGATTTCTCTTATTCAGAATCACAGTAAAGTCCAGCAGAAATGGTTTGGAGACTGAAGGGAACTAATCTCACTGGGCCAGTACCTCAAATGCCAGAAGTTTGATATATTTTCGTAAGGAAAACAAAATAAAAACTCACGCCTTGAGATCCCTTCTTTTTGCAAAATGTCCATCAATTAGAACCTTTTACAGGACCAAAATTCAGTTAACCATTACAATTTACCATTTCAAGCCAACTCTGAGTCAATGTTTGTTTCTTTTAAATGACTACATGAGGTGAATTCACCATACCCATGACTTTACAATTCGTATGTTGACATGCATGAATGTGTTCACCCAAGCTCCATGTTTTTCACATTGTGACGCCATAAATCACACAGTCTCAGCACCGTGACCTCTCACCCCTAAACTTTCACCCTGACAGCCACAACATCAGAGACTCTGTCAGCTAAGCATTTTAAAACGCATTTCACTACGACTGAAGTAAAAAATAGAATTCAGGATCCTCATTATCATCACTCCAGCAGAAATTTCCTTTTTATATTATATTATTTTTCCATGGATTGACTTTAGATCCAAAAAGTCATCCGTACAGTATGTGATGTATATAATACTTATATTGACATGCAACTTTAGCTATAAATACATTAAAAGTTGCACAATGCCGTCGACAAAATGAAATGCCTTCTCTTGTGTGAGTTTTGACACACAACTGTTGGCTTTTTTTCTTTACACAGAGATTTTGCAGAGATTCTGCAATACTGCCGTAAAGAAGATTCGTCATTATGCCGGCTTTGCTTTTTTACACTGCCCCAGTGTTTGATTTAAGATAGCATGCCAGCATTCCAGAAGCAAAAGAGGCGTGACGTGTATATACAACAACGGTTTGTGGCTAGTCCCGCCATTCTGGCTGTCCCTTTTACACAGACGTCGATTCGGCTCTGTTACTACCTCCGCTGCCGACTTAATGGCAGAACAAGTCTGTCCCCGTTCCGTGTCCGTACCTTTCATACAGAACAGCAAGGCGGAATAACGGCGCAACATTCCCACCTTGTACAGGCTCTGTGAAAGGTGCTTATGTTGCTTCCTAACCTCTTCCAAAACTAACCCCTAACCTCTGACCCTTCCTGACACACCGCATTAAAGAGCCTTTTAACATTAAAGCAACCTATCACCTCTCACTTTCACTTATCAGATGTGTGATCTTCATTAAGAGACAAGATACACTTGTTGCTGCCACTCAAACTGAACTGAATTAAGTGTCTCTCTGTACGTCTCTGCTACATGTCTGTGACGTCTCCCTCTTATTCTTGCTCTTGTAAAAATGTAAACTCTCCTCTTCATGGCAGGCAAAATCTTTAAATCAATATAGTCCCCATTTGAACTGGACAAGCTTTCTGTTTATGCAGCATGACGTCTTCAAGTTACTGATATTTCGATACTGTGGAGGTACAATGTGGAAAGACAGAGGCAAATTAAGTAGCCTACTCTGCTTAAATAGCTAAGAAACTGACATAATCATATAAGTGAGGAAATTCTCAGCTCCTGTCCAAGCCCAGCAATGTGAATTCAACACTGTTACAGTAAGACAGCCAGTTCCTAAGTTTAGAAATGCTGTCCTCATTAGTTGAAGACTAGCAGCTAGGAGGTATGTTACATCACCTGAAAGCCACATTTAAAAACAGATTTGAAAATATAGTTGATTTTTCAGGAGATAGCGTCTAACAATACACAGTGTGTTACAGTCTATTTTTACTTCATGCCACAGGATCATAAACACTTTGTAAGCAGTAACATAGAAGCATGTCCTTCTGCAGAGCTGTCTGTCATCCCTCCAACACAGAGTCATGAACATGCAGGTGTGTGTGTGTGGGAAGTGTTGTGTTGTACACTGACACCTTGATTCTGTTGACTAGAGCCTTGGTGTGAGCTGACGGACACACACACACACACACACACACTGAACAAGGCAACATGAGAGATTCCAAGGTTGTGTGTGAAGTGGATGGACTTGGGTATCATCCATGTACTCTCTTTCTGTGACTCTGTGTGTATATGTGCGGGTGCTTTACAGAATGTAGAACAGCAAGTCAAAAGGTGTGTGTATATTTGGCGAAATGGAAAATCAACAGTAGTAAGTCAAATATTTGCATGTGTGTGTGAAGTCGTGTTTGCGGGCGTACATGTATGCATATTTTGGGATACTTATGTGTGTGCATCTTTGTAGCCAGGTGTTTTTTTTTTACATTTCTAAAATACCTTAAATACCTTATTTTTCTCACTCACACACACACACACACACACACACACACACACACACACACACACACACACACAACAGGCAGCAGAATAAGATGGTGTACTTACAGTCTCTCCAGCAGTCTGAGGTCTTGGAAGGCTCCTCTCTCGACAACACTGATTTGGTTGTCCTCCAGATGACTACAGTGATGGACATAAAGAGACAAAGTGAAGAACAATAGCTTTAGTAACTATCATAATTAAACAAATCAACAATTCAATAGCAATACCAGCAGAAATTCTCTATGACTTTGCAGCGAATGCTTCTTATGACAAGGAGAAATAACAGTGAATGTTAACGGAGTAAGTAAGTAATAAGAATTATCAGTAATATAACAGACTTGAAGTAGCTTAAGCTTCATATAAATCAAATTAAAGGACAACCATGTAGCTGGGAATATCTATCCACAGCCAGCTTTACAGGCTAAACTGGAGGTTCAAACCAAAGGAAGAAACACCCGATAAATTAAATTTTCTGGGCAGTGCAAACACCAGCTGCTTGCCAAAGAGAAATATAGAGATTTCAAACATTGAGAGAGACATTTGCACTTTCAAAAGATTGGTTGTATATACAAGGAACCCGTGCACAGAACAAATGAATCTGGCATCAAGCAATAGTTTCAAAAGTTTAAGACACACAGCATCTCACAAATGTCACAATCTAGTGAGCCAAAACAAACAATTAACAGCCCATCCCTCTTCCACCCCTCAGTGGATATCTTCTCCATTTCTCTCCATCTCTCTTTCCATAGCTGGTCCCAATGTAATGCATATTCCTTTTTTTCTCTTCCCTGCTCTGTTAGTTGTCATATGTTGGGGTGATCTAAGGTTTTCCAGATGGGACTGAGTAAAGGAGAGAGAACATCTCCACAGATATGCATGTTTATATTTTCTGTCTAAGGATGTTTAAGAGTCTCACATCTCCTGAGAGAGAGGAGGGGACGGGGAGATCGAAGGAAAAAGTGGCTGATGTGAGAGGCAGAGGAAGAGAGGAGGGAAGACGTAAAAGGGAGAGGAGACAAATGAGGAGACAGAGAGAAAGAGGAAATAGAGACTCAGAGACCCAGAATGACAAGATGGATTGAGTGAAAGAGCAATATTAACAAAAAAAGACAAGAGAAAGCCAAGGAGGACTGAAGAAGTTGTATCAAAAGAGATGATGTCTGGCCTGTCATGTGGACTTTGAATTTTTTGGCACAACCTTCCTCTAAATATTGTTTCAAAGAAAATGTTTAGACATGCAGCTGTATTAGAGTCATTATTCCATGGTCTGTCATCCAGGCTCTTTACACAAACACACATGCAAGAAAACACACACACACACACACACACACACACACACAGAGACTGTGGACAAAGATCTGTTGGACTGAAGCATGCACTTGGCTGAATGTTAACTGATTCAGACACTCACATTCATGAACACGCACATAAAGAAATTCACTTGTTTATGCAGACATGTGTAAATGCATGCACACTAATTTACTCACTCCTGAGTTAATGATGCTTTAATGGTGCTCTTTTTCAAAAATGTGGGTAAAAATTAAATTTTAAAACATACCATACAATATGCAACACAACCATATGACCACTTCTTGTTTTTCTTATTCATTTTCCCAATTACATAAGGGTATTCTACAATGAGAATATAATGTGCATATTCTTCTGATTTTTTTCTCTTCAGTTTTTTGAAAATTAGTTCAAACCAATCATGTATTTTTCAAAACTCACAAGTATTAAGTGGAAATTGGTTAAAAAATGTGATGTATACATCCAGCATGCTCAAACAAGTTTATACACAGAAACAAAATACTGTATGCTACAGAAAAGTAATGACAGCTAACACAGGCAGAAAATACATACTGTACAGAAGCCAGCACTAATGAGCAATAGAAGATATATGTGTAAACATGTAAAGAGTAACACATGCACAGCAAATCTGAAATTATCTAGATATTACAATGTATCTGACCATTGTGTGGTGTATTCATGATAAGCGAGTGGTCATGCTAATGACGTTTCTATGATGATTCTATTCTATTAAGAAAAGAAAGATCAGAGGGTGAAGAACTAGGTTGGAGAGACGACAAGGTTCGGGAACTTCTGTCAGTAAGGAACGATGCTGAAATCATCAGACACATTGAAGAAACAGCCAGACTCTGTTGTTTATGACCAAATTACGAACCGGCAATGACCGAGGTGTAATTCCCGTCATCCTGCCTCCTGCACGCTCTACCCAGGCGCTACCCTTTATCTACACCAAATGGAGTATTTACAGTAAGTCAGAACATGTCTGATGTGGAGAATCTCCTGACGTGTGCTACATGTGTGAAAGGTAAACTCCAGACAATATCAGCATGTGATTCTCCTGACATTGTCCGGAGTTCATATGTGAAAATGACTACAGTACAAGGGTTATGCAATAGTAAGCAAGCAAATCAAAACCCACGTAAACGTATGCACTGTCCTGACTGCATGAATCCAGCATGTTTATTCTAGTCTAGCAGCGTTTTCTTTATCTTGATAGAAAAGATTATCTCATAAAATAAGCTAAATTAAGGCATAACTTTGTGTAACTATCAGAGTTTATTTGTCCAAATGAGGGATCAACCGCATGCTGATTTATTGAATGAAGTTTAGAAAGGCAGGGGATCTTAAGCCAAACACATGGTGTGGGGAGTCAATGCTGGCATATTGTTCGGATGAGGTATTGTTTTTATATTGGTCTGTATCAGGCATTAGTCATCGACAGGGAAATGGAAAAAAGAAAAAGAAAACGTGTATTGATTTCATGTGTGTGGGGCCTGGTTTGTCTAATAACTCATTCATTCAACCATATTAGAGAGTCTTAGCAACTATTGTAAAAAGCACAATGATGTCACGCTACCTTATGGCAAACTCAGAGCACTTGGCGTCTGAAGGAAATACTTCAGGGTATATTAACTTCACTTGTTGTTTACAGACACTTTCCCCAGCCAAATGTTCAAAATCAAGCACAAGTTTTCACCTACATCTAAATTTGTTTAGAATTACTCAATTTCGCCACAGTCTGGAAGAAATCTTGCGATGTAAGGCTGCCAAAGATATTATGCTAAGTGTTGCGCATGCAGTATGCATGCAGAGACAAGCTGTTTCTATGACTACAGCAAGACGGTGTGACCACTCAGATTAAAGAATATTCAAGACTGCTGTATTACATTACATGTTTTTAAGTGAACACAATATGTTAAACGTGTAATCGGATTACAGCAGGCTGTAAAGTGCTTTAATGAGGTCAGATACTAAGATTGAAGGTTTTAAATACCAACAAATCAGTCCAATTAACCACTTTTTTCATTTTTTATATGTATATGTAATGTAATGTAATACAGGATCATTCAGCAGTTGAAAATACACCTGATATACTGTGGTTTAATTTGGTTTGTGTGTTTAGCATAAGTCAGATTATATGTAATGGGAGTCAAGCATTTTCACACGACTAATTATCAATAATTACTAGCCTGTATGTAAGCATGGGCATCGAGGAATATCTTTTCTGCAGCTATTACCCTTTCCTGGGAAGAATGTTAGAAATGTTTAACTACATGCAAACCTTTCCCATGGTATGTATGTAAGTGACCAGGAATCCCAGAACTATGGTGTGTGTGTGTGTGTGTGTGTGTGTGTGTGTGTGTGTGTGTGTGTGTGTGTGTGTGTGTGTGTGTGTGTGTGTGTGTGTGACTGTGTACTTTCTCAGACTATCCTACCGTTCCCAAGCTATCTCCTCCCCATTTATTTAAGAGATTTAGAGTGGGGAAATGTCACAGCAGTTTATCACCAACCACATAAAACAAGCTGCTGGCCTACCACATGCAAACACACACTCTCTCTCACTCACACACATACATACATACACAAACACAATCTCTTTTCCTTGGTCCTTCTCACCCTTCTCAAGTGCACAGGATACACACAAACACTGTAAATGTCTCTCTCTCTTTCTCTATTTTGCTCAAACACACACACACACACAAACACACACACAGTCAAAATATTAATGAAACATTAACTGACATGAGTCCAAAATCCAACATGTTCCTCGCAAGTATGGTTATAGATAAATAAATGCACTTACACATGCAAACACACACATGCATGAACTTATTTCCACTCCTCAGCGTAGTTTGTGCTGGGAGTATATTTTTATCTACCGGTCTGGTTAAAACAGAGTGAGGAGGGAAGGTGCATGCAGCCAACAGTGATTATAGTTATTATAGGCCTCTCACACACTCACACACACACACACACACACACACACACACACACACACACACACACACACACACGGTGGAAGTCAATTAGGACAGCTGAGATGAGACGAAGAGTCACACTCTACTAAGTGCAGCCGCTTAAATACGTGAGTTAGAAAAGCATGAGTTACATCAGCAATGACTGTAGCATGTCATTGGATTTTTTTCTTCCAGAGGATCAAAGAAGACGATAGAATAAAGAAGGTTCAAACATTGAAAGAAATGTCTATTTGAGATGTTTACTGACAGCTACATGCTTTGCTTTGCCTTGAAACAGACCGGCGGTCAGTCTGGCTCAGCTGTTTTAGCCACCTTTTGAGGCCCCAACAACAAAAACAATTTCTGAGCAGATAGTATATCACAATGGAATTACCAGTTATGACACATCAAGTTAGTTCAGGCTGGATACACATCAGGCTTTAAGAGGGGGACAGTTTGTTTTTGATTTCCAAAAGGCATTCTGGTATCTCTGGATGTCCCAATATTGCCAAACTCCTTAAATTCCCTAACTATTGCTCAGAGACTGACATGGGAAACAATAGTGTATTCTGAGTAACATTATACGTTCCTTTACTGTATCATATGAACTATGACTCACAATATCTTGCTAACAATTCAGATATTGCAAACTTGTTTTCAGCTGTTTAACCTCTTATCATATCCGCACCGGCTTAACATTTTGTTGCTTGTTTAACAAATGGGAATCTTGCTGCTTATTACTGGCATGTCAGCTCACGATTACTCTATTATTTAACCTCGTAAATAATCAGTAATTACAAAATTCAACTCCTTGGAGAAGACACTTGCATTCTCTCCTGCCGTGAAACCCCCTTATTAGTATGGGAAACTTTACTTTATAGAGACTTGTTTCCCCTATAGCCATGTACAGGCCCATTAGGTAAGTATAGCATTTGCCTAATTGCTCCAGCATGGCAGTTTTTTGTTAATGTGATTCCTTGTAAAGAAACAAATACCGAATCACAAAGAGGAAAAAAGAAAGAGGTTATGATAGACCTGCTGGTACCAGGTAGATTTAACATGAAGTCCTCATACCTAAATGACTAAACGGGTCGTTTGATAGTATCTCATATGAGCTTTTTCTGATCTGCCAATTGTGTGGTTGAGGTATGATTATGTTTACACAACTAAAGCTATTAGGCTGATATGAGGGAAAGATCACCTTCATGGTTAAAATAAACCAATACAAGCTGTCGCAAAGTCGCAAGCTTTGTATGCTCAAACATCTATACTTGGACCTAGATTTTTTTTTTTACTGCAATATGACAATGTCACACCATAGGATAAAAGAGTCCATGTTGCTTTAGGTTATTCGCTTCCCTTAAGCCAACACTTCTGTTTTAAGCTTTCTGAAGCTAGCAAAACCTTGCAATAGCATGTTCTTCCAGTGATAGTTATGCTTTAGTTTTTTCATAGGTGATTAAAGATTAATTCCATTATGTTTAATCCTACAGTAGCCCTACTTGCAGTTGTTTCATGAAGCACAACTCACTGGGCCTAATGCGAGAACAAATCAAACAAAGAGACTTGTTCTTAAGTGGCACATACGACTGCTTTCAAAGAATTTGTTGTATTCCCAAATGTTCTTGTGCTTAGAATTTTCTCTGACTTGGAACGAGCAAAAAGTACAGAAGAAAGAGAGGTTTACATTCCATGTAATTTGAACAACCTGGCTTAACAACCCCTGAGTCATTTCAGCAGCACTGAATGGTTCATCACTACAAAATGTTGATAGAAACAAAGAAAGAAAGAAAGAAACAAACTTACAGAATCCTGAGGTTCTTGAGGCCAGAGAAGTCCACTTTAGTGATCCTGGTGATGTTGTTTCTGTTCAAATCCCTACAGAGAGAAACACAAAGGTTACAAATCTGATTAATCAAATCTGATGGTTAATAAAGTTTAATACAATACAGTGTATCTTGAAAGAATACGACTTTATTATAAAAAATAAAAAAAATGCTTAAAAGCAAATGAACTTCAGTGAGGACCGACTGAGTGCATGTTTGTGTGTAGCTGTGTGTGTTCTAGCTCAGTCAAATTAGTGAATGTGGCAGTAGGACAGAGCGTGAGAATGCCCCACAGAATATGAGCCCACGCACGCATGCACGCACGCACACACAAACACAACCAAAACACACACAAACACTCCTACCGTACAGGCACCAGAAAACTATGCACCCACATTTTCTCTCACACACACACACACACACACACACACACACACACACACACACACACACACACATGGCTCATGCTGCTCTGACTAATTGAGAAATTTTCCAGCCAAAAAAAAAAAAAGTGGGATGAAATTATTTTCTCTTTCCATCATCAGAGTTTAAAAGCTTATCGTGTTTCCTGGCTGTCATTCAATCTGTTTTAACTATCGGTGCACAATGTATGCACACTGCAATATGAAGTAACTGCCTGAGTGTGTGTGTATAGACTGGTTCCCTTTATACAGGTATGCTGTTTATTGAAACGCTGTCGTACTGGGGGAATTAGGGCAAGAAAAAAAGTGGGGCGAGCACAGACAAACAACACACACACACAATTTTCTCTCCTATTTCACACACACAACTCTTTCCCTCACTTTGTAAGCTTTCACTTGCCCTCACAGACACACTCACACATGCACATAAACAGAGTCTGGTTTTGCCAAGGCGGCCTGCATGTGTGTTTTTCATAATACACCTAAACATTTATAAATCTGATTTAAGACCATATTAGGTTTCAAAAGGCTTCTCCAAGCTGACATGGCAAGGACCACTAATAAGAGCCATACCCCGTCCTAAGACAGGGAGGGCCGGTGTGGGCGAGGGCAGCACTTCCCAAAGCCCAAAATGTGGTCCAGAAGTCCACCAGGGTTCCTTGAAAGGGCTCCAGGGTAATGAAGAGTTTCATAATCTCATCTGATGCAATGGAAGGTCACATAAAATTACTGCTGATCAAAGATCCCCACCCCCTACAGCACAGACTGATATAAATCATAAGCAACAACAATTAAGTTCTCAGAAGGAGGTCCCAGTCAAGTAAGGTTTCTATTTGAGGATTCTTGATATGAGAAAAAGAAGAGAAGAGTTATTTTCAGCCAAAACGGACCAGCAACATTTTTCAAAACATAGCCATAGCAATCATAGCCTGCACACAAGCCTACTTAACCTACAGTTTGAATAAATTGCTTTGGAATACGTTTACATTCAATGCAAAATTGCTATGCAATATAAATGGAATGCCAAAAGAGCTTCAGTATTGGAATCAGAATCAGCAGATATCCAAATTCAGGTATCAGAATCAGATCGGAACGGATAGAAATCTCTAGCTGCATTCATTGTATTCATAGATAAACCCACATCATCAAGTGATCCAAGCATTTGGAAGCAGCCAAAACATGAACAAATTCATGATGATTCTGAGTCTGATCCATTTTGCCAGTGCATTCTAGAGACCAGATACGTTTCAGACAGCGAGCCATTTCCCCATCATCCAGACTTGATGCTGCTGGTTCTTGTCACAGTGTAATTGCCAGTTCCTTAGAAAGTGAGGCAGCTTGACATGGTGAAAAACTCCATACACTATTCACTAATACTTCTACTTGAGGAAAGAGCTGATTCAATGATGAAAGAAACTGTTTTTTTCTCTTGTTGATTTGTGATTTCAAGTATTCACTCACTTCTGAGTGACTCTGAGGCAGCATCCAATCTGAAAGCTTCTGTTTCACATCTTTCCACCTCTATCCATCTTCTCCTCCCTGTCTTACCCCTCTTCTGTCTCTCATCTTTTAATTTTTTTCTTCTTTTTTCCCTCATCTATTTTACATCTCTCCTTTCTCCAGTCAATCTGTCAGTCCTTCACAGCCATCTATACCCCTGTTCCCAGCCTTCCTCTCCACATTTTCTTTTTCTCTCTAATCTCCCCCTTTGACAATGACTCTTTTCAATCTCTCATGTCTTATCTTTCGCTGTTTCACAGTTGACTAAACACTTTTTCATCGCCTTCCTCTGTTTTTCTCTCTCCCCCTAATCTCTCCTCTTTTATCTCAATCTTTCACTCGTTTACAGTTGGCTACATTTTCCTACCCTTCTGTTTTTTCCTCTGCCTTTTCCCCTAATCTCTCCATCCTTATCTCCATCTTTCTCTTGTTCACAGTGGAAACTTAGGCTCTCACCAGGGATACCGCTCTTGACAAACAAACAGTGAGGATACAAGGCCAGGTAAAGCGCGATGGCATCTACCTCACCGCCTAACAACTGACAAAGTCAAGGCCATTGCCAGAGCAAAATGAGATGTTGTGTGAAATTAAATTATAACATTGTCAAATAAAAATAACACCAATTCAGTGATGTATTCAGAAACAAAAAGGTGTAAAGGATATGATGACTAGTCATTCATCATAAGGTAACCCAACCTGTAATATCAGTCATTAATTCATGGTTTGTCCTCTCAGACCACGTGTTTATTACTACTAACTTTATTGAATGCCAATGGCACTACAGTGTGTACCACCCTGTATGTTATTTTCATTTTTGGGGATCAATTATATTCTGCAACTAACAGCTGGGTAAAATGAGTATGGTGGGCTCACCTCTTTATTTGTCACAAAATTGTGGGTTATTAATGGATATGCATAAACTACTACAACAAAGCAAAGAAACGTAAATGACGATGGCATACACAGCTGATTTAGCTCTCAAAGAATCAGCATAGCAGCAATACATCTAATGGGAGACCTAATCCCCCTTAATTACTGTAACACAAACATGAGAATTCAATCTTAATTAAATCTAACTTACCCAAATCTTAGCACATAAGTAAAGGGAGATGGTGGTGGAGGATAAAGAGCGATGGACCTTTTTCACAGCAGACATTTTGACTTGTCATAGTAGGAGAAGCACAGCTGAAATTGATAACCTTAAAGATGGCTCAATTCCATCAAGTGTCCCAGTAAGCTATTTCAGTGAGTCAGCATGTACAACATCAGGGCCTCTCCTAAGTGGAATGCAGCCATCATTAATGGTTTTGAATACACCTGTGTTTTTCCTACTATGACATGTCAACATGTCTGCCGTGAAAAAGGTCTATTAAGACTGATCAGCAGATTAGTAGTGAGACATGTCAAGTTGTAATGGCTGAGCTTTGCACCTACTTGAATATGTTTGGATGTTACTATACTACTTGGTGGTAGCCACACATCTGGTGAGTGAGCCAGTGATTGCGAAGCATGAATCGAGCACCTGACGCCAATCGGCAGCAATGAAAATGCAACTTTAGTGCTCTGCCTGAACTATCGCAATGCTCCATCATTAGCCTTAACATAGGAGTTAGTACAAAGCTGTGAAGGTGTTGTGCATTGAAATAAGGACTCTGATAATCCTATACAGTACGGCCTATGTTTCACACAAAAAATCTGGAGAAATTCCAGACAAGTTTTTTGAAAAAGAGCTGAGAAACAGCAGGCTGCCATTACACCTCAAAACAATATAATTCTGTTGTAGAGAATGTTTTTGCATGTAACTTAAAATTATTTAAAAAAAAACTCTCAGCCAAAACCAATGGCTACAGAGGATATGAATGACTTAAAGGTAGTGAGGCGGCAATTTTTATGCACCTGGTCTCCTGAAGTGTGGGTGTCCACCCCACCCAGCAGTAAAGCTTAACTTAGCTTTAAATTTAACTGACCAGCTGGCAGTCAGACAACTAACGAGAGGCTTTAGTACAAAAGCACTAACCGCTTGTTTCCATTACAGGCAGAAGTAAGGCGCGCATGTGTGTGTGTTTGTGACAACGGGATAAGACAAGAATGCAAACAGCAGGTGTTCGGGGAATTAATGTACCATAGAACACACACACAAAGGCTCAGACAGTTCCACAACATAGCTCACCCCCAGACCACTGAAACCAGTGAACCTTACAGTCTGGCTGCCTTGGGCCAGCATACTGGTTGACTTTACACACACACACACACACACACACACACACACACACACACACACACACACACACACACACACACACACACGTTTGGTGTGTGGGGCCTAAGTCACTTATAGCACAGCTTTATTGGTTGGCTACACCACAGAGACTGAGAAATAACAGAGAAATAACTATTAGAAAGGAATGTTAAACAAATGACAGATCAGGTAACAAAATCTCCCAGGAGCTCAACGGAATGAAAAATTTGTCTGACCGCTGCTGTTGTAAATCATGACATATTAAGAGAATACATGAGATAAATGCTTAATATGTCGGGTTACTGGCTGTTTCCCCTATCTCAATCTGTCCTGTTTTTGTTTACTTGACCTTTACCCTCTTTTTTTTCTGTCTTGGACAAACAGTGAGAAATAACGATTTACTGCTGCTAACAGTTTCCTCTCTCTGTTCTGTCTCTGTCTATCTGACACTGTGACATTTCCTTTTTCCACTTTGTCTTTCACTCTATAACGCACCTTATCTCTCCATCCCTCCATCCTTTCCCTTTCATCCTTTGTTGTTCTCCGTCCAACGCTTCGTTTATGAATGCACTCGCTTCCTGTTCCTAATCTCCTGTTATTTTCCACAAAGCTCTTGTACTGCTTCACTTCATAATTCCTCCTTTCTTGCTCTCCATCCTTCTCTCTCTCAAAGATAGGTATGCTCAATTTCGCTCTCTAAATCTCCCAGTTGCGCAAGGAATCCTAATTGCCTTCTTCCTTTTCCTCTGAGCTCCATGCTCTACAGTGTGTCTGTCACCAGAAGCTGGACTTTGTTGCAGCTCCCATCCATCCATTTCACAGCAACACCTGCTCAGACTTTTTGATCTAATCACTAGTCGTAACCTCACTTGATATGAAGCCTAAAAGGAAGGGGCATTAAAACCTTTTGTCCAATAGGACTGAAGAAGAAGGCAGCTTAGAAGCCAAACCAGTCAAAACTCACATTTTGCAGCTAAAAAACTGAAAATGGTTTAAATTAAATCAAAATAAACATATTCTCCTTCTAATACATTGCATGTAAGTGCACATACTGTATGTAGCAAGCTAAACACACTTCCAATAAAGGTCGACAAGTAGTTGTATTTTTTACTGGAAGCAATTATGAAACTGTGACAGTATTGGGCAGCAAATCCAATGATAGTGACTAATAAATCAGAAAAAGATGAGATACAATAAACAAGAGTTAGACCAAAAGCAATGTAAAAATGGCCATGAAGAAAAAAGTAAAAGATAATCAGTGAAAGATAATAACATGAAGTTCCTAAAGGAAATACAACAGAGTGTGACATAACGCTACATTACACGCTACTACAGCACAGAATGTTCAACAGAACTCAAACCAACAGCTGGTGGCAGAACAAACATTAACATTTAAAATAAATGCAGTTAAAATATTTCAGTATCAAACTGACTATGAAGAACTCGTATTTACAAAACTTTACTATGTAATAATATTAAAATAATTACTGTATAAAAAAAAAACTATATTTCACATGTAAAACATAAATTACGAAATTGAAAGACGTAATCGGGGAAGGCATTCACAAGAATGACATGTTGATTCCCTGTCTACGTTTGCACACCATGTATTGTCTACAAGAGTTTACAAGGATCTACAAGTTTTGGAAATTTGGGGTTTTGTGGAACATTTGGTCTCCTGTGTGACCGTTTACTGCTGTTTTGAATCTCTGTCATAGTGAGGCTAATAGAAAGTGAACTCTCTCCTATTACAGCACTGCTCTCTGGGATACACAGCAATCATCACTTGGAGGTTTTGGGCATTCACATCGTACACACGCTCACACGACAAAAGGCATGTGAACACATGAGAATAAGCGAGTACATACACTCAAGAGGTCCGGGCTGAAAGTTGACTTGAGGACACCATGAATAAATAAATCCAAAATAGTTTTCGAAACATAAATAATGTGGCACTGCCTTAAAAACCAAAACACCTACAGTCTTTACATCAACTCATTTGAATTAAAAGCAACCAGATTACTTAAGCTTGACTACCTACCGACCTGTATAAAAAGCATGCATGTTCACAGACAGCCATCAAATTCAGAATTTACACAGCAAAAGCAAACAATTGTTAACACCACTGAGGGTTATCTGCATAGAAGACAAAGGTTTGCCTGGTGTGATGGGTTTACAGCCACTGCAGCAAGACACTGATCCCACTGTTGGAGATTGTTTCTCGTGTAGGCTATGCATGCTTCTCAGAAACATTCTGACACTTGACATTTAACATTTTATCTGGCCGATGATCCTCACCACTCATTTGTCACGGGTAAACAAATAAAACTTTCTCTTTTTGTACAAATAAGCTTTGTCTTATACTGGATGTTTGCAAGGTCTAGAATGCCAACAGAAAAACTAAACACTAAGGTGGGAGAACATCCTTCCCAGGAAAAAAGGAGAGGAGAGGAGGGAGGAAGAGGAGCAAAGATTCTGATGATTAAGATGCCATTAGTCAGTAAAATATTCTCCCTACAGCAGACTAAATGATACTCACTATCACTCCATAAAGGGGACTCCTGTCTGAATGACACGCGATACAGCTCCCTCCATCTCATCTGCACTTTAGTTCTCGGTCTCAATTTTATTCTCATGTTAGTATTCTGTTTGATTTTCTACCTCACTTTTTTCTTTTCACTCTTTGCAGATATGTTTTTCCTACTCTTTTATTCATCTTTTAGCTTTAAATCCATCTATCACTCCTATTTTTCTCCTGCTTATGTCTCTGTCTTTCAAATTGTTAATGTATTCAATTGTTCAATATCCCAGACTTTTCAGACTGTGTTGAGATCTAGGAGAGTAACGTGTCTCCCCTCTGGGTATCATCATCTATTGCTTTGTTTTCTGTCTGCCACAATTTCTTTCTCTCTCCATCCTAGTCTCTACTCAATGCCTATACCACTCAACCTAACAAAACTCATTGTTTGGTGTCGCAGTTAACCATGTTGGCTTGACCACATTAGGGAGACGCCTGTAAGCATCCCTTTCTTTTGGAGTCACGAGCCAAAAGGGCTATAAAACAGCTCTGTATTTGGTTAGCTCTTTTCTTTACTGAAGTTTATAGGGCTGCATTGCTTTTGTCTAGATTTACTACTGCTGTACTGTAAGTGAATAGGGTTGGGGTAGAAGGGTAATTTGGCTGCCGAGAGGCCACTTGACAAGAACAGGGGCTGCTGCTTCCTCAACAGAGGCCAAGTCTGAAAAAACAAGAGTGAACGAGAGGATAAGAGAATGAGAGAGGTTAAGATGGACAAGAGACTGAGAGAGAAAGTGAACGATAGAGACAAAGTTTGAGAGAGACAGAGGGATGGAGAAACACACACATGCAAAGTGCAGTGACTGTCACTTTGAGCTTAGCTGAACATCCGATCGTAAAGGAAAAATGATGGTGCAAGCCACACTGTCATAGTGTAAACACATATGGCATCCACACAAATATGTACACAAAAACACACACACACACACACATACACACACATATAAGAGAAGAACACAGAAAACACACACTGAGAAAAAGAAAGTCCCTGCAGAAGGGATATAATGTGTTGCTTTGGTGACAGTGGCCTAACAAAACAGTGGCATAGCCTGTTAACATCAAACGACTCCAAGTGTACTGCACGCACACTTCCACACACACAAACCCAGACTGGCGTTATAGTATGACACACACTCTTAAGTCCTCCGGTCTGAAGACAGAAAGTCACAGAAGGTCATTCGTGACTCGGGGTAGTTTCTATGTGACACAGTATCGCTCTCTCTCTCTCTCTCTCTCTCTCTCGTTATATGTCAAAGTTTCCAACTACCACCAATTGCATTTTTAATCCAGTGAAAGCATGACAGGGTACTGTATATATGTGTGTGTGTGTGTGTGTGTGTGTGTGTGTGTGTGTGTGTGTGTGTGTGTGTGTGTGTTCTTGTTTAACTATATTCGTGGGGTCCAAAAACCGGGAGTCCAGTATACTTGTGGGGTCCAGACAGCTTTGTGGGGCCAAAATGCTGGACCCCACAACTTTAAAGGGCTGTTTGAGGGTTAAGACTTGGTTTTAGGATTAGGGTTAGGATTAGGTTATGGTTAGGGTGAAGGTAAGGGTTAAGTTTAGGCATTTAGTTGTGATGGTTAAGGTTAGGGTAAGGGGCTAGGGAATGCATTATGTCAATGACGGGTCCCCACAAAGATAGTGAAACGCACTGTGTGTGTGTGTGTGTGTGTGTGTGTGTGTGTGTGTGTGTGTGTGTGTGTGTGTGTGTTGCACCTAATAATAAGTGTGCATGTATTGCTGGCTGCATGCGTTAATTCTCCTTTATATGTATTTTCATTTGAAATATAAATGTACCTTTTTCATGTGACTATGCATGTGTCTGTGTTTTCTTGTACCATCTTTGTGGGGACCCATTTTTAGACTGTAAGCGTAAGGATATTTTTGGAGATTGAGGACATTTTGTCTGGTTTGCACTATACTATACTATAAGTGTTGGTTAAGGAGGGTAAAAAAAAATTCTAGTTTTATACAACCTGGGTTGTTAACACAAAGTTAAAAAAAGTCAAGACCAAATGCCATCAGACGTTCATACAGATTTAAACCAACCCCAGGTTACCAAAACTTACTTTGAAGAGAAAATTTAGGCAAACTGTGAAATAATTGTTCACTGTGAACATCAATCACAGTTAAGGGACCTTCTTTGTGGTTCAACTTTGACCCACCATACTTTCAGTTTTCATCACAGTCAGTTTTTTTTCTGTGGGTTAGATAATCTTGTTAACTGTTGTCTTCTGTCTTCAAATTTCACGGGCTTTTTGGTAGCAAATTTTTCAGATCTTAGCATATAAATGTTATGAGTACAATAGAAAAAAACAATGGCCAAAAGGATAAAAATAAGACTCAAGTTGTAATAAACCATACTTTTACTTTAAGGGTTAAGTTTAGAATTCGCTTGGGTTGAGGTTGGCAGTTGTGATGGTAAAGGTTAGGATAGGGTCGAGGAATGCATTATGTCAGTGAGGGTCCTCACAAGTGCAATACATTGATGCAAAGTGTGCATTCATATGTCTGCATTTATTTGCATGTAAGTATGCCAGTAGTGTGTGCACCTCTTTGCCTGTGTATATTTTTCGTGTGTAAATTAGGCCTACATGTGAATACAGTGTATGTGTATGTTTTAACGCTGCCAGCATGCTCTGTTTCCCAGAAGGGCAGTGCCCACTGTCAGTGCCAGCTGGCTGCCTCCTTGGCTGACTAAAAGTCATTATATAGAAAGGTCAACTGCCCGCATGCTGGAGAAACTTGGGGAAGAGAATATCACCCACTGACCTAGAACTGCAGACTAAATATTGGTTACCCTCACTTGTGCCATTTAGCATACCATAACTGAATCAAACATAGTTGGAAGGGCACAAAATGGTTACCACGAGATGGCCACAGATGATAGGCATGACATTAAGAGGCTGTTGAAGAACAGCAAGCTCATTGTGGTTTTTGCTTCTTAGTTTAGACTTGTCTGCTATAGCAATAACACTCGGCTGCTCCTCAGATTTATTACATCACCATCATACCCATGATAACAGTAAAGAACGCTCTTCATTGAAAGATGGCTTTTATTCAAGTTACCAAAGCATGTGTGCTGACTTAAGCTTCCCTCAAAGTAGTGCACATGTACAGAAATACTGCACAAACAAAATACATCACTATTTAGCTCCCTGGTTTCCAAAAAAGTTGGCAAAGTACCAACACAGCATGGTTAGCAGATATTCATGGAAATGCATGAACTTTGACTTATCAGACTTCTTAGTTGTGTCAGCAGCCAGCTAACGCAACACAATATTATTTGCAGTGACATCAGGGGAAAGCTCGGGCCACAACTGAAAGGAGCTGAGCCAACACCTCAGTACTACAACAGTGATTAGAGATTGTTCTTGATCCAATCAGATTATTCTAACTTTGGGGGACGGGAAATGTCTCTCACACACACACACACACACACACACACACACACACACACAAAGATTCCTGTCCCACCATTGAATGGCGTTTCATAGCTGAGGGTGTGGTAGTTACAGCGTCCAATGACCAATCAACACCAAGCTCTGATAAGAGCCAGAAGCAGAGGCTGGAACGTGTGTGTTCATTCTACACACAGAAACACACACACTCACTGATGCTTGCTTGCACACACACACACACACACACACACACACACACACACACACACACACACAGCGGCAGGATCTTATTGTTGTGCGCTGTGGGTAGGTTGGGGAAATGGGAGCTGTGAACACTCTACTGGAGAGATGCTGCTGGCAAACTAAAGGTGTGTGTATTAAACTGGGAGGTGGATGTCAGTGAGAGACGTGCAGAGAGAGGTAGGGAGAAAAAGAAACAGAGGAAGTTAACATGAAGGAGAAAAATAGAAAGTAGAGGGCTGGGAAGAGAGAGCGAGAGATGTCGGAAAGAGAAACAAAGTTGGGGTAAAGATGAAGAGTTGGGAAGGAAAATGAAAAGAAAGACCTCTGTCTTGTGCCAGTCGAGGCTAGAGAAAGTAGAGAAGGTGTTGCTTGTAAAAAACTTGCCAAAACTTCCTCAAAGTGCCGTTAGCGAGGGAAAAGTAAAATAGGCAGTTAAAATCGGACTTAGTTTGTGTAAAGTTGGCTCAGGCAGCTTGCAGCTTCCAGCAGTGAACTCATTCAACTGCAAACACGCACATTAACACACACATATTACATACATAGTTTGACATACAGAACACACACACAGATGTGACCGTACATACTACACATATATAAGATGATTTAAATAAGCAAAGACGAAAGTATAGACGTGTAATCACACACACACTTTCCTGATTGCAACTCAACCAATTGAAGGCCTTCTCTAGAGTTTAAAGCGTTCAATTTCCCCGGATGTCACAGTAGTTGGGGCGAATTTGCAGCTTTAAAAATCAACACTCCAGGGTGTGTGTGTGTGTGTGTGTGTGTGTGTGTGTGTGTGTGTGCGCCCGCACGTGCGTGCGTGCGTGTCTGTGTGTGTATGCGGTCCCTGTAGGGCAGGTGTGAATTGGACCCCGGAGAGAAAAGCTGTCCCTGTTTTCCAATTCATTTTACCCAGCCTCGTTAAGCCTGTTAAGCCTCCCCCAAAACCCTCCACTCAAATTAGATGCAAATGAGGTCTCAAGTGGCTTCCCAAGGAGGACATTACGGAATTGACTGGCCTGAGGTAATCTGTGAGGCTGCCTGTGATTGCATGTGTGTGTGTTGAGTGAACAGTTGAGGCCACCACTGTTTTTTTCTCGTTAACCTTTCCAAATGCTCTGTTGACAATAGTGAAGAAAACGGGCTTTTAAAAAGATTTATTGTGTAGTTATGACAGGTGGACTCTGGCTTTGACTGTTGCTCTCACCCTTTACTTCTGGAGGGAGTGAAAGTGAACTGGATTCAAAGTTATATGCTGTGTAGTCTCGCATTGCCAGACCTATCTCCACAGCGCTGTGGAGATAGGTCTGGCTACACCACAGAAACATTCTGGAATAGGAGAAAGAAAACGCTCTAGGTTGTTAAGGCGCTAAGCTCCAGCACAGCGACAGCAGAGAATTACCGGGAAGGAACTTGTTTTGGTGTAACATTTGCACCCCGCAAAAGAAAACGCCACATTCCATATAAAATCAAGTTAACTGTTCACACAATACAGTAACGTGAGCTATTTCAATTAGCTGGATACATGGTTAAATGTAATTTGCTCTACTGCGTCCATAGCAATCCCCACAAATCGGCCCCAAAACATCCCAGTTAGACAGTAAATGCCATAAGCACATTCTTTGTTAATCTTTACAATCATTCCCCGAAAGAACCAGGCAGGCCTGTCTTATTACACGATCCAATTTTTTTCTCAAAACTTGCCATTTTCAGCGTGTAGTTGGCTAGCTAAAAGTTTGTTGTCATTTCCCAAAGCGAACAGAGTTTGAGAACGACAACACACAGAGAGCGGAAGGTGAGGGCAATTATTCTGAAAATGTATCTCCATTGATCCAGACTATATACTGTGTAATAAAGAGAGTAAGTAGGGACTAACTCTTCAGGTGAATCTGGTGATTCTTAGAACTTTACAGTGCCAAACATTTTCCATTTTACTTTCTAGGCTGCCATGTGCCTTTAGAGTAAACATTGTTTTCAGTGTTATATATCAGTATATCCTGAAGTTATTTCATCATGAAGCTTTGTACTTCACTTTTTATTTGTGCCCGATTTCCCTCAATCTATGTCAAGTACTTCTTCACTTAACAGTGATTTTCTACATTTGTTTTCAGTAACCTACAGAGAGTCTGAATTTATTTTATTTGGTACATGTGGCTTGAGAAAGAGCGATAAAGGGAGCAGTAGAGTAGTAGCTAAAAAAGATTTTCCACTCAAGATAAGGCGAGAGTCATGTCCCTTACTCAAACGCCACATGTCTTGTGGTCTTGTTGCATAGTATTCTGGTGTGGTTAGACCACTACTGGTTGAGAGAACTGTATCCCCTCTTCTCTAAGGAATTCTCCTCATGTAACTTGAACATTTCTGCAAAGCGGTGAGTCTGTAAAGAAACATTGGCCATTTTAGTTTGTGTATCAACCAATACTTTATAATGCCAAACGACAAAATCGAAACAGAAATGCAAGGTGGATCGTTATTAGACTTTTTTAAAGGGTTAAATGTGAAGTGAATTTTTACTTTCAAGAGGTAAAATGCGTCAGTGACCTGTCCTGTATTCCATTTGTGATGAACAAACCCAAACAGAGTTGCATCAGCATTACATGTATAACTTATTAGTGATTACAAAATTATGAGTTTATGAAAATTCTGAAGGAACTTTTAGCTCCATTGCAGTGGTTTCCATCAGTCTTTGCTCCCTACTGGCTACTACATATAATTAACAGTTTAAAATATGTGACATTTGACAGGATCTTATAAAACCATTTCATCATCATGTGGATATTCAGTATTTCTAAACTACTGGATGGTAAAGTTAAGGAAATATCACAAATCAATTCCAGAATTGTGGGAACTTTACTTTGATGCAAATGAGCATTTTTTACTCATAACTTAACAAACTTGGCACTTTTGTTGCTAGAATCTGTTGTCCACATGGACCTCATCCCAGTTGTCAAAACCAAATCCCTGCCCAGGGCAATAACACTCATCTCTCTTTCCTTAAAAGTTTCCCATCTGCCGTAACCTTTAGAACTGGAATCTCATCCATTTTAATGTTTCCCCTCTCAGACTCCCTAAATATATATCTGCAGAGAGAGAGAAAGATGAAGGCAGGCAGACAGAGAAAGAGGGAGGAAAAGAGCAACTCTGGGCCAAAGTCACAGCTGAAACACTGACCTGGATAAATCAGGGAAACATAAACACATAGTTTCTGGCTTAAAAGGGGAGGGAGGGGCGCTGCTACCCAAAATATTCCACCCCGGGGACCCCAGCAAAAGGCAGGGGACCCCCTTATCCCACCTCCCCATCACAGCCCGCTCTAATTATTTATTTTTCTTGGGTGTAAATTTCTTCGGGGGATTGCTGTGTAAAAGCCAACAGGTCCTGGGAGGTCACAACAGTCCTGTGGGATGGGAGAGGTATGGGGTTCGTTGTTCACACTCGCACACACACAATCACACTAGCCAGTGCAAACATGCAGACACAAATACACAAACATATCTGAACAAACACATGCAAAAGTAAAAATGCTCGCACACATGCTAATCATATGTTCATATCCACCAGTACCCCCCACAGCCACACACACGCATCAGCAAACACAGCCCCCCACTTCCCTCTGCAGCCTACTGATTGTGTTTGTTGTCTCAGGGTTTGGTCCGTTGTTGATCCCCTGCAGGGCTTTTGTCTGCTCCGTTATCATGCATAATCACTTCCATACCTTAACAGCATAGGTGTGTGTTTGTGAATGCATGTGTGTGGCTGCGGGGGTGTACATGTGTCAAGATCTGGCTAGAGGTGGCAGCAAAGGCTGTCAGGGGTCTGTCTCTGCCTTAGGAATGAATATCATTTGAAAACTAACTGTCACCAGGTTTGAACAAAAAAAGCTCTCAAAGAGTTACATTTTAAGAGTTAAATTACAAAGAGGCTCTAGCCCAGCTCTATGAACCTTTGAAAAAGTTTGGAAAGTCTCACTGCGAAAGGAGTCTGAAAAATAAAAACATTTAAGGAGCTCACTGCGTCCTCTCACCTTACATTTTGACCTGTTTAAAAAACTAATTACTCGCTCTAAAGCTGCTTTAGGATTGTTTTCTTAACTGCCTCCATTCACTGGGGTCACTGGCGAATTTTAGGGCAGTTGCATGTGCACCATCTATTATGTGTATAACCAAAGGGATTGCAATGCTTTCAGCCAGGAAGCATACTTGTATCTTTTCCCAGGAAACTACCCCTTGTTTTTTTAATAAGTATATAGTAAAAGTGGTATATTTTCCCATTTATCAGCCTTTTTGGGCTTACATGGCTGGTTTAAAAAAAATCTCTCTATTGACTTTTGTAGAAAGATTAAGCCCATTTTTTGTAATTCATGGTTAACAAAATGAGTAAGCATAAAGTTTTCATTAAGTAAAACATGTATAAAGTCTGAGGTGTCCAATCAATAGTGATTTCAGGTTGACCTCTGATAACTCCTGAGTCCTACATGGCATGTTAAAGTCTGTCATGCACAGTATGCTTTCATGTTACAAAATCCTCTGCTGTAACTACTACATGAATATTATAGGATTATGAGAGTAAAGCCAAGTAAGAAACGCGCAGCAGGCCACGGGGCACTCTATGCTATTTAGGAAAGATGATGACAGACAATACTAAAACTTTCATGAAATTCCACTTACAGGCGCTCGGCATTCCTCGGTATTCCTTTAGGCACAGTCTTCAAACCCAGACCCTGGCAGTCCACATGCGACCCGGAGCAGCTGCACTTGTGCGGGCATCCAGTCACCGAAGCAGCGCACACCAGAAGCGCAAAAACCAGAGCCAAACCCCGGCAGAGCGCAGATCGCTTCTCCGGTCCGATCGGAGGCATGTTATCCACTTAAGTTACTTCCAACCCGAAGTTAATTGAAAATCCGCGAGGGGAGTAGACGTTGTGGAAGTAATGATCCCGAAAAAGGTCGAGCGGCCGTTAGACTGTGTGGTAGAATAATAATAATAATAATAATAATAATAATAAAAAGAAGAAAAACAAGTAATGAGAGCCGAAATCAAATCAAGTTCGCTGTTGCTGAAGTTCACCAAAGTTTCTCTCAAGAGAGACGATCAGTCAGAATCTATTTAAAACGCTCTCTTGCCATTGAAGAAAAGGGACGAATGAGGATTTGGACGTGACACTTGCAAATAAAAAGTTTTCTTTTAAAACATCTCAACGGACGTCACTCAACTCGATGCGTAAAAGTCTCCACCAAATGCTCCTCATTCATAAACTCTCCGAGAAGTTATCAGCCTGACTCCTAAACTGTCCAAGGTAAAAATGTTCAGCTGGGGTGTAACCTCCTTCCAGGGAACATCTCTCCGCTGCCAGGGAATAAAAAGTGAGAGTTGCTGAGGAGTTGTAATCAGTATTAAAAAAGAAGTTGAGAGCAGAGGCGCAACACAGAATGAGACGCCTGGAGGTTGTGAGAATAAGAGAGGCACACCGATGTGTACCCAGGTTTCCCCCAAACTCCTCTCTCTCCCTCTCCCTCTCTCTCTCTCTCTCTCTCTCTCTCTCTCTCTCTCTCTCTCTCTCTCTCTCTCTCTCAAACTCTATGTTGATGTCACCAGAAACTCTTCAAACTTTCACTCATCCCTTATCTTCCCCGCAGAAACATTCTCTGCTGTATACACTGGGATACTTTCCCACACAGACGAATAAAACTCCAAACTCTCAGTCCGTGGCAGCAGTGTGCATATTTTAGCTCATTTCCCAGCAACTTGTCCTCTTTTATCATGACCCATATATCATCTTAACTATTTACTTTGTGATCATATAGTTGGTTTTAAACCATAGGCTATATTTTATGAGCCATCTCTCCAAATAGTCCAATGCATCATCCAGACTCTGTGTGTTAACTTCACTGATTAATGCATGTCTGATAGAGCACTCCAAAATGTCATTCATTTATCTTCTATTGTGTAGGAAAATGCCACAAAGTATTTTTGATTTTTGATTTGATTACTTTTTTGATTGAGTTTTAAAAATAAAAAGCAAACATTTAAGGTGACTGGTAAGATTACAGAGTTGAGTTTCCAGATTATTTGGCAATGACCACTGTTAAAAGTTTCTGCTCATCCTGCAACTATTCTTAGTGACTTAGTGACACTGCAGCAGTGAAGTGAAAACACTTTTTTCAGTAAGGATCCACTCATAAAGAGTGAGTGCCCTTCTGCTGCCCTCTATTGGTAGAAGACTTTCATAAACTAATAGTGGGTATTTTTGCAGTTACAGCAATACGATAATTTCACTACTCATTGTAAGTGTCCCTTAAATTAATTGAATTAATTTGGGGAATTGTCCTGCAAATGTCAAAAATTGCATTGTCCTCAGCAGTGTGTCAGTGTATAATGAACAGTGGAAACTTCATAAATATTGTAATGCCTGAAAACCAAACTGAGTAATTCAGCGTCTCAGTCTGGGACCCAAGCTAATTAAAACATCAGTTTTCCTGTCAGTTGGAAACCCACCAGAGACAAACTTTGGGCATGTTTAATATTTTATTTATATTATATTTATTTTATATTTAAGTAGATACTTTTGTAAACAAATGTATTTTAATGTTTAAGATTAATTCTCCAAAGCTTTTTAAAAAAAAAAAACATCCCTTCTCTAATAAAATATGTTTTAATGGTGTAACATGTCTGCTGAGCATATACGATCATTTTCAGGTCCAGCTTGATTCATGGTCAATCAGTAATGGCATATTCATACCTGAGAGTTGCCAATCTTCTGGTGTTAGTGTCTGTTCAGCCGGATCAGTTTATGTGTTCAGTGCCTTGTTCAAATGCACATCGATGGTAGTTGCTCTGGAGGGGAAAAACATCACTTATCAGTTATTGCAGCATCAGGATTGCGGTTTAATTTTTTTTCCTGATAGACTAGGGATCATCTGAGTTCAAGTCTTGAGAGACTGAACCGTCTGCTCTCAATTTTACACTCTTCATCACATTGTAAAAGTAGGTGCTTGTTTGTTAAACACACATACACAGGGTGATGTGTGAATGTCAGTAAGTGTCTGATTGTACGAAGACAGCTTCAGAGAAATGTGTGTTTTCTTAATTCATTGTCTACCTTTTAGATATGTTCTCCATCTTCCTATTTGTTTCTCATTTCCTTTTTTTCATCAGAAGTTGGATTATTGAACATCTCTCTCACACAGTCCCCTTTAGTCTTCAAGGGACAGAAGAAAATAAAGCTGCTTTGAAACTATTTTCAGTTTTGTGTTAGATCGATGGCTGCAGCAGAGCAGCACAGCTCTTTTTCACAGCCACTAACTCCAGATCCTCCTGGGAGATTCCCAGGTGGCCCCTGGCAGTCAGGGAAATTAAATCCCTCCAGAGTTTCCTGGGTCTGCCCAGAGGTTTCCTCCCTGCTGGCCATGCCCGGGGGAGGCACAGGAGCGAGCAGCCTGTCAAAAGAGAGTAAGCCTGCCTTCTCTGTGGAGAAAATCCATTTCATCCGCCTGCACTTGGATCTTGTTGTTATCACAACCAACAGCGCTTACATGCAGGGGTGTAGCAGTGAAACAGAAGCGTACCCAGACAAACACATCCCGAAAGCATTAACATTTGGTAATAGCGAGCTAAGTGGTTGCCACGATGTACACTACATTCAAAATCTGTCCAGGAAATACCGGTGCCAAAAATATCATTTTATCAATACTAATGCTAACAAAATTCAACACTTCCCATTAAGAGCCAATGAGCATGGCAAACCTTAGGTACCAACAAGCCTGCATGTAAACAATGTTACACGCAAGCACCAACAAAAGCTGCTAACACATTACCCACAGAACTAGCTAGCTAACTCTATAAACTCCATGAGGTATTTAAAGGGGTAAAAGCTCTCAGGCTCATTTCAACGTTCCTAAAACATATTAAAAAAGATCCCAGTTCTCCATTTTGTTAAAATATGTTAGCTAGTTGTAGGCTGTTGGGTCAACTGCCCCAAGGCTTGCAATTGCCTTTTTAACAACACACTTTGTTTATTTAACACCACAACATTAAACTTTTAGCTTCCAGTGTGTTAGCTAGAAAGTTGTGTACTATTATATGTTGTAATGTGGTTGCTTGTGTTCGTGCTATTGTTAGCTACCAACAGTATTCAAACAACTGTGTGTGCAAGCAGTTCTTTTACGTTTTTTTCACTTGAGTGCTGACGGAAGCTAGCTAACATTAGCTGATGGGAGCCTAGAGCTAGCTAGCCTGTAAACGCTAACAAAGCTGGCTGTAAAAATGTAATTAGAGGAGAAGCAGACTATATTTTTTACAGACACAGTAATGCCTTATATGTGATTTTATTTTAGCAGTTTCCAAATGTAAAAATTAAAATGTTTCTTACCTCTGTTTTGTTGCTGTTTGTCAAGTGTGAATGAATGTGATGTGTTTGTGAACCACATAATGCTGTCTCTCTGCTTCTCTGTTTCTCATTGAGCCTGGACACAGGTAATAAGGTAAATTAAGGGGGACAAATTAATTATTAAATTGCTGGGAGTGGCAAGCCTCCCTGTCTTCCCATAAAATCACAACAATGACAACATGCTTGTTAATAAATTACACATCTGCTCAATAATTGATGTTAAGCTTATGACTTATTGTATCCCTGTATACTACTTATCTATGGCTGTGTTGTTAAAAAGAAAGTTGTGAACAATTTATGCAATGGGTATCATGTAACTTACAGTAAACATGGGTCATGACCCCGTGAGTCAACCAAACAGCCAAAGTCATAAATTCAATACAGAATTTATGATTTATTTTTGTGCAGTGATTTATTTTAGACAAAAAACATTTACATTTTACAATTTGGGCCGGAAAAGCCAGTGGGGCTTCCCGCATGCGCATGCGCGATTAATTTTTAGTCTGGACATCTCCTGCTCTGACTGCAGCTGGGAGGGACTGCTGTGCGAGGACTGGGCCGCCTGTGAGTGCCTTCAGATGGGGGAGGGGCCCACAGCAGCACCTGCTGCTCATTGAGAAGAGTAAGAAAAAGTCTCCAAAAGTCTCCAATAACACCACAAAAAGTCGCTAAATTTGTCGCTAGTCGCTTTTTTGAAAAAAAGTCGCTAAGGGGGTCTAAAAAGTTGCTAAATCTAGCGACAAAGTCGCTAAGTTGGCAACACTGTTTTGCCACCGTCGCTGCGTCAGGAGTTTAGTGCTGCCCAAGACGATTGTGACTGGTTTAAAGATATGCAAATAACCCAGAGCGTTTTTTTCCTCCTATCCCAGAATGTATGTTTGGTAGAGCCAGACCTTACTCCACAGCGCTGCCTGTGGAGATAGGTCTGGCAATGCGAGATTACATATCCACTAAATGAATAAAGAGACGCAGCATGCATATTGTATATAAGACGTAAAGATACAGAGAGAAGGAAAAGTAAAACAAATAAAAGGACAACACTGTAAGAGCCACACACATAGATTAATCTGATTTCCAGCACCTTAAAAACAATGTGGTAGAATATAAAAGCAAAAAAAATAATAAAAGGGGAACACAGCAATAACCAATGAAAATCAATACAATAATACTAACAATGAGGTGAGTAAGTATATGGCCAGGAATAAGAAAGTAGGATGGAAACATAATTAAAATAAGTGAAAGCAAAATAAAAAAATAAATAAAAACTCTGCTTCAACTGTTTACATATGGCTATGTGGTTTAAGGATTATATTGATCAGAGGCCTGCTACAGGCTGATGATATTGTGTAGAATCATAAGCAATCAGTCAGGAGGAAGAACATAAGCCATTAAAATAGACAAAGGTTTACCATTTCTTTAGAAAGCGACCCCCAGACCCTCTGGGTAAGTATACTTTCCAAATTTATTTGGAACTTATGGATCAAATTCTGATATTACAAACTTGTTAGCATTTGTACCTAGAAATGTGTGCTGTTACTAGGGGCTCGACATACTGTAGATCTACATCTTTCACTTTGGATTTCACTTCTAATTGTCATATTTCCACGGGCGGAGTCTGTCAGTATCAGTCATTTTGACGAAAACATACATTTCTGTTGATGCATGTTTCCCTTAGTGGGATAATTAAGCTCATAGGAAAGTAAAATCAGAAAATCAGAAGAAAACAAAAGGTAAACGAGGCAAACAAGATTTGCAAATTGGCTAAAATGGAGAAAATGAAATTGTGACTAACAATTTTTTCCCGTGAGGTTGGGGGACAAAAAATATAAGTTGTCAAATGGGAAAAAAGTTTGGGCAAACAAATAATTTTAAAAAATTGCACCAGAAAACAACACATTGATGCTAAAAATGAAGGCTTGATCATCCTTTTTCCTTTCACAAACCGCTGCTTATGAGTGTATGAAACCACTCTCTGATGGCTTTGTTTGGGCTCATTGGAATTAGATGCATGTCATTAACTTTTGAGGTTAAGGATTTGAAACTTTGCTCCGGACCTTTGATTCATGATCCCTTCATGAGCATTTTCTCCCACAGTCTCCACTGTATTTTAGTGAATTAAGCGGAAAAACCAAAAACATGCGGAGTGCTTTACAAAATGAGACATTAAGCATTGCTGAAGTGAACAGAGTTGGCTAATGCTGAACTTCTTACACCACATAACTACTGTCACTCTTTCCCTCTCTTTTTCTTTCTTTCTTTCCCCACTCTTTCTTTTGCCATCCCTCGGGTGCCCTTTTCAACCCTCCATCTCATTCTCTCTGCTTTTAGTCTCTCAAACTTCCTCTCTTTTTCTTCTTGTCATTCTGCCTCTCATCAATACATTTATTTATCTCTTCCTTCCCATTATCCCATCATTTTTCTCTCTATTTAACTCTCTTTCTATTTCTCTTGCCCCAGACAGTCTCTGTATTTGTATGAGCAGAGGGAAATTGTGCTACTAATTAGCATCCTTCCGTGGTTCTGGACCGGGCTGGTGACCGGAGTAACGGCTTCACGCTTCACTGCTCACACACACACACACACACACACACACACACACTCACAAACCACCCGCTTAAAGCACGCATTAATATCATGCTGTCACACAGAATTTTCTCTCTATTGACCAAGTCTCTCTCTCTGCAAAAGACAAAGACATATTCCAGCTATGTGCTCAGTTTGTAAAATGGCTAAACATTTATGTTAAATAAAAAGCAATTGATGTTGCTGGCTTTTTAAAATATTCATCCATGATGGTCACATTTTCCTTGCAATAACGCAACTAAGTTGTGAACACAACATTAGCCAAGTTTCTATTTAAATGCAGTGGAAATTTGGAAATCCAAATTTTCAGAAAATAGACAAAAAAAAATGGAAATTAATGCTTGTTTCCATCTACTACCATTATAGCCTCGTGAGACCGTCCTGATCTCGCAAGCTCCATTTTTCCACTCGCAGATCAGTCTGGCATCTTGAGACAGAGAAAATTTGGAGCCATTCGCCAAACGACCGACCAATCAGCGTTGGTTTTGAGGCGGGTTTAGGTGTGAAGCAACAGTTGTTTAGACTGTTCAGTCTCAACAACATGGCAGCTTCCACAGGTGAGATGAGCGTAGCTATCGCGCAAGTTTTATCTGAATTAGAAACTATTCCTTCATTGAAAGAAGAGCAAAAAACGGCACTGGAGGCTTTTCTCTGAGGAAAATATGTTTTTGCTCTTCTCCCGACTGGCTTCGGCATTTGATTTTATATATGATATATATATATATATTTGATATATCGTTGATCTGATTGGTTGATTTGACCTGTCTATCACCAACATAGGTGGTGATAGACAGATGGTTTATCCAATCAGCTAACCAGTATTTTCGCCCCTTCCCAAAAGTTCTCCAACGGAAAGTTCCCAGATGGATATGCCGAGCAAATGCGAAGCGATCCATGTGGCAGAGTCAGGTTACTACCATTAGGCGAATATTAGAAATTACAAGACAAACAGCAGGTGGCGCTAATTCTCCTGTTGGGTGCCATTAAACCATTGCAGAGGAAGAGAGCATCACAAACGGTCAAAACAATGTACTGGTAGCTGGAGAGGTGCCAGTTCACCTCCTGGGCACTGCCAAGGTGCTCTTGAGCAAGGCACCGAATCCCCAACTACTCGGGGCGCCTTTCCATGGGCAGTTCCCTCACTCTGACATCTCTCCATTACTGAGCATGTGTGTGTAATTCAGGCCTGTGTGTAATGTGTGTAATAACAACAGAGTGAAAACATTGTAATTTCCCCTTGCGGGATTAAGAAAGTATAAATTATTAATTATTATTATTATTATTATTATTATTATTATTATTATTATTATTATTATTATTATTATTATTATTATTATTACTATTATTATCTCTCCACACAGATGTGATTTTTTCATCTGTTGCTAAGTTTAGTCTCTTCAGTGAAGCGAAGGCTTGAGTGGTCGTCATGATTAACCCACTAAACCTGTTTTCATTTTCTCCAGGGGTTGATGCAAAGACTGTGTACTGTAAGTGAAGCCAAAACATCTTGATCACCCTCTGGCTGGCTGCAGTATAGGTTATAAATTATTAAATTAAAGTACACATCAAATACATTTTTCCCAAAGTTGTTTTCTGTCATTTTAGGTAGTTCTTATCACACAGGTGAAGTGTCATTTGTTTGATAGGATGGTTTTATTAGTTATTTGATGCTATAAAAATGTTGTGAAACGTCATGATTGACAGCTGTGATTGAGTCGCGATTGGTTGAGCGGGTGCATGGGTGCATTGAATTGAATTAAATCTGTTTCTCTCTCTGCTGCCGTCAGCTATCATTTCAGGCAGAGAGTGCAACCCTCCTCCTCCCCTTCCACCTCCAGTCATCATCACCCACGGCACCCTGAGTCTTCCTCCGGCAGACCGCTCCCGTCGACTCCTTCGGTCCAGTCTTCGGGCTCCTTCACCACCACCACCAGTGTCTAGACTCCAATCGGGGGGATATGTTTTGGCTTCTCTACCCCTCTAATCTCCAAAGACTCTGTACATTTCATATTATGCATATGTACAATAAACCTTTGCATATCTGCAACGAAGTCTCTCCTGATTGAATTACAATTACAAGATGGCAACGCCCGAATCTGGGATATTTTGGCTTCACTTTTGTAAAGTGGGAGGTAATGGAGACGCGTCGTCCATCTTTATATACAGTCTATGATTTTTTATGATGAGTTTTCTTTTTCAAATTGTCTGCGTTTCCTTCCAGTTGTTTATATGCGCAAAGTTAACATGCGCATAAAATCAGCTGGATGGAAACGCACCTATTGACATATCATCATCATTTAAGTTGATATAGCGAACTTGCTTTCAAACACACTGGAAGCTACAAGTCTTTTGTTGTTCTATTCGCTAACGCAAAATGGAGAAAACTAGCGAGCCACGCTGACTTGATAATACCAAGCAACCAGAGAAATTATGTGAGGAAGCAATTTGGATTCAACACCATGGATTTTTTACTCTCCGTTTTGCTCCATTCACACAGGTCAGCACTATCAAGACGGTATGAATTCGTATGCTATTGCGTTTGAGAGCAAATCCAACCGCAATAATTCTATTGACGTTGGTGTTTCGGATGCCTTTGTCTTGGTCTTCCTCCTTATGCCTCTCATTTCCCTCCTCCTCTCACAAATTTTCCTCTGCTCTTCTCTCTGTCCCTCCTCTTCCTCCACATCTCCTCTTTCCCGCCATCCCAACAATGGACAGATTGCAGAATAATTGGTGGAAAGTTTGGATTTCTCTTCACACTGGGCCTCTTGCATTTAAATGGTCTGATGTCTGATGGCACATTAATGGTTCACGCAACACAGAAGTGTGCATTTGCTGGCAACTGTGTGTGTGTGTGTGTGTGTGTGTGTGTGTGTGTGTGTGTGTGTTCTTGAGGCTTTCTACTGGTATTAGTGTAGGTGTCTGTTCGCCTAATTTTGTATTTTTTGTATGTCAGTGATGAAGTATGTTCTCA
>NC_050173.1:24495291-24542791 GCF_008315115.2 Sander lucioperca | reverse complement strand
TTAACAGTATTTTTTATATTTCTCACTGTCCTCTCTGTTTTTATTCTTATATGTTAAGTGAGTGTTGTACTTTGAGAGCAAAGATGAACCGGAGTCAAATTCCTTGTTTGTTTGCGCAAACCTGGCCAATAAAGCTGATTCTGATACTTGTTCCACTGCATCATATATCCACCACACCTGTTCAATCATGGGGGTGTACCCGAAGCAGTCAGTGCTCTGCTCACTCTTTTGCTGTCATGCCAGCTGTCACACTGCTCACCTAACAGCCATGCTGTCACTTACAGCTACTACTGCGGCTATTCATGTAGCATTTAATAAGCCCCACTTGCAGGCTCCGAGTCTATGTTCCCCTTGGCGGGGGGGGAGTTATTATGATAGTGGTGAGGTTAGAGTGCCTATCAAAACTGTACATATTTGACATTCACATTATAATCCATGTGAGCTGGCTGAACTGCATTGTGTAACATTACCTTCTTAATTAAATTAAAATTAATGTAATACAGCAAAAGTATAAATATACATTAGGGGGATTTCGTTTATCGGTATTTTAAGCCCCCAACGCCCCCACTAGGATTAGGCAATGGTTATGGTTAGGGTTTGGGTTAAGGTTAGGGTTAGGTGCCTTGAAGTCAACGGTCGCAGCGCTGCCTGGAAGGAGACGTTGGGGGTTTAAAACACCATTGAGCGGGGATTTCGCACCCGCTTCATTTAGTTCGGTTGAATCGCACTAGACTTTGGTTTCCCCTTTGGTGCGGTTCGTTTGGCCAGGCGTGAATGCAGCAATCAAACACTAGGGGTGGGGGAAAAAAAATCGATAAAGCATAGTATCGCAATAATTTCTGTGGCAATACTGTAACAATACACAGACACCAAGTATGGATCTATTATTATATGTGTTGGTCAGTTTGTCTGCTTGACAAAATCCCATTTTGCAGGAGTAAAATTGAAGTGAGATGAACAAACAGAGAAATGTATCTTTTTAGATAAAACCGATATTGACAAAGTTTTCTTTTGGGGACATAATTTGAAATTGGGAAAAATTTGAAGTTAGATAGTAAATTGCAATATATCGCAGAATATTGCAATATGTTTAAAATCGCAATAATATTGTATCGTGACATAAGTATCGTGATGTTATATCGTGAGGCCTCTGGCGATTCCCACCCCTATACTCTACAAGTCTAAGCGTAATGTCTCCTGTTGTCCGGTGTGTTTTGCAATCTGCGATGCGGCAGAATATGCAAATTGTAGCATCTTGCAGCGTTTTTCCGCGGTCAAACCAGCCGCCACTAGCTGGAGACAGACGATGACAGAGCAAAATGTCTGTGAGCAGAGCAGAGGTAGTAAGTCATTCGCCAAACAATGTCTCAAAATTATTTGAATGAAATGAGCTGGTTTGACCATGGAGATGCAAGAAATATGCACTAGTCCAGAACACAGGACCTTCTTCCTGTATTTACTTTCTTGCTCCCACCCCAGACACATCTGCGCTGGTAATAATGCATTTTAGTACGCTTGGATTTTTCTCTGTGTGAAACGAAACCGAACCAAGGGGAACATGCTCCAAGTTTACAAACTCAACTGATTCGGACCAGAGTGAAATGCCCTTAATTTGCATAACATTTTAATAAACATTAACTGTATTTCAGTTATATACTGTATTTAATATAACTGAAATGTTTATTCAGCAATTTCCAGATCGGGAATTTCAGTATCAAAGAAAACATCTTATAATTTCCTCAATATAATCAATATTAAACAACCTTGGCAACTGAAACCTTTAGACTAGAACATCGGAGTTCATGTATGCAATGAAGGTAATATCATGTAAAATTAACTCAGATAGAACTCAAGTAGTCATCTAATACTTGATGCATGTGTGTTGGGAGGAAGGAGATTTTCCACATTGTGACCTGACAAGGTGCTCTGTATCCCAACAAATGAGTTCATAGCTTCAGGGGCTTTGGCCAACCCATCGCACGAATCCATGTCCAATTATCTGCCTTGGAAATTGCTAGGGGCTTGCCTATTTATGCCAAAGATACCCCATTCTACAGCACGCATGCACGCACACTTATTTCATAATAACATAGCTGTGGTACCCACCCTTCTATAGAGGAGCCATTATATGTTAGGCCACCTTCATTTTCCACGGCTGAGGGGGGATGATTGCTTCCCTACTGTGGTCTTTTAATGACTTATAAGAGCATCTGATCACAGAAAGGTGCTCTTCGTGTCCTCACAGCTCTCAGCACACTGACAAAAAACACACAATGTGGGAACGAACAGTTTCCAAAACAAACAGGTAGAGAGTAAACCTATTTCATTGTGTAGCTTATGAGCTCAAACCTGAAGAAAAGTGTGTTCTAATGCACATGATTTCCTGATAAAACAAACATGCATAACAAGTATAATTACTTGCAGAAGAATGCCTTAGCTTATGATATAAAGCCTCCACTGCATCTCTTATTTAAAAGGCTTCTGCTCCTTCTTGAAGTTACTATATTGTTTATGCTGCTAAAATCATTTTTAATATATAAGTTCATTCAATAAATTTGCACGAAACGAATACACTTTTTTTATTCTTTTAAATATATATATCTATAGAACAACAATTTTGATGTGCTGCTGAGGTGCCCTTGAGCAAGGCACCAAACCCCTCACTGCTCAGGGCGCCTTCATTGGCAGCCCCCTTGCTCTGCCATCTCTCCGTTTAATGCATGTATGTGTACTTTGGGCCTGTGTGTAATGTGTAATAACAACAGAGTGAAAAAAAAAATGTAATTTCCTCCCTGGGGATTAATAAAGTATGTCTTCTTCAAATTTCACATCTGTCGGTTTTGGACTCAGTCGGTCGGTCCAGAGAGTTTCCCCAGGAATTATGTCCATATTGGATGATTCTGCACCTCACGATTTATGTCCATTGCCACGATTTCAGTGCCCATGACAGAAATAGCGAGGTAAAAAGTAAGGGTGTGGAGGTTGGGCGTGTAGCGTGTCTGAAGTTTAATGCAGGAGACCAAATTGATGTTTGCCTTTTTATTAATCCTAACCAACTGTTTTAGTTGCTTAACCCTTACCAGATCCTAACTAGTTTAATTTTCCATAACCATGATCTTTCCCTAACCTTAACAACACTGTAGTTGCTCAATTTCTTTTTAATCATTGTACACACTAAAACATTTGCATAATCATCTTGTATTGACGTCCATGTCTGGTGGTGTATTTTCTGGCATTTTATATATATTATATAATGGACTAAACAATTAATCACAAAATGAATCAGCAGGTGAGACAATCATTAGTTGCAATAAAGAGTATCTATTCCAATTTTCTAAATTTAAAATACAAGTGAACGTCTCTTTGAAATGCAAAAGGTCCTCAAGTTGTTTTTCTATCAGAGCATCACTTTTATTTAATTGTAAGAGTGGACACTCCTTTTTGAAGGTCTTTCATTTGGAAGTGACAATTCCAGTCCTGTATGCGTTTGCTGGCACGTTCTTACAGAAGAAGCACCTGAGTCCCCTTCTATTTTCGATAAGTGCGATGGTTTGGAGATAAAGGGATTGTATACTTGACATGGCAAATTTAAGAAGAAAGAATCCTAGAATAAACCTCCTCCCAGCTCCTGTGGGGGCTTTAAACTTAAAAATAGGCTCCCCTTATCTCTTTCCTCTTCTATCTCAGCCTTTCATGTGCTGTATCTTACAGTAAGGTATTTGTGAAAGGATAATTCTGTAGGTTATGGAAACATGCTGAGCAGGTCGCTGCCTCTGGGGTGTAATACAGTGTATGTACATGATGATAACATTCAAACAATACTTCTTCAAAAAGGAGATTGACAACTCAGCACTATCGCTAATATTGATGTGGGATTTCAGAATTGGTATGGCCATTTATTAATGGAGACTTCTTTAGATTAAACAGTATACAATCTAGCTGGTAATAATCAATGACATTTCCATACACATTTTTCATTGAGCTGCTCTGAGTTGACTGATGGAGCATAATTAAGTTTACCAAGTGATTACTAGTAACACAGCAAAGTTACTTTTTATTAAAAGTAATACTTGGCTGGTTAATGGTCAGCCAAATAGAGGGACTGACATTGAAAATAGACAGATATCGTACATGTTATATAAATTAATTTTGTTGCAACTCTCTGAAGATGTATATTTTTATTTTTGAGAAATGTTTAGGAAGGCCTACATCCGCAGCAGCTCCTCTGTGTGGGGATCTTTTATTTTTAAGTACTCTTCCACAATGCATCTACTGTAAGGCACAAATATGTTTTCCCCCAGACATAAAAATAGACAGCTGGCATCTTTTTCTCCTTAAGTGAGCATTTAGCCGTTCAAATACATACTACAGAAAGGTCTGCAGTTTCAGGATGGGAAATAGAAAATAATAAAAAACAGTCTACTATTATTATAGTGCATTACAAACTAGCATTTTATCTCAAAGATAGTAAGCCAGCAAAGTCATTACAAACATTAGAGTGGTGAAAAGAAATGTGTGCATGGCTCATGTAGGTTATCATCATTATCATAATTATCATCATACTGTATAAATAACACTGACAGAATTCAAGCAAGGCGGTCACTTTCACAGCAAAATGTCTCGCTTAAAAAATAAAAAACAAAATCACAAATATAGAAAAAAGTATTGTGCAGATTATTTGTAACCCAAGCATAGTAAGTGCTTGGATCATTGCTAATGTGATGTGACCACAAAGTTTGTCATTTGTTTGTTTTTGTTTACACTGGTGATGACACAGCACTAACCTCCAGGGGCTTTACACTACTATCAACACAAACCTGCATCACTCCTGTCATAATTCATTTAGAAAGTAATTAGTCAAGTGGCCTCTGATATCCAACTGTCAGGCAGTAGCGAAAGTTTAATTGGCTAATCTGACAGTCATGCCATCAGAATTGCAGGTGAATAATCTGAGGTTTTATACAAAGCATTAACAAACTGTAAAGTGCTTAGATGAAGATTTCCAAGGCAATGATTTATCATGCTTTTCCCGGAGGATTGTTGCAATAAAAGAGTAATAACAATCACGAGTCAGCTGAGACAGACTTCAGACGATTCAGATGAGCACACAAAAGGAAACATAATGAGCAGATGAATGGTCGAATGAACGGATGGAAGAAATGGACAGATAAACGGACAGGCAGACAGATGGAATTAAGTGATTATTCTCCAACTCGCAGATGGTTTCCAGTCTTAGCTGTGGTGTGATGACAGCCAAACTGCAGACAGATCCGCTGAGCACGCCTTCCTCTGAACAAAGCGTTCAGTGTGGACACAGCAGTTTCTATCCGGCTAATTTACTCGGCTTACTCAATCATGTTTAAATTATGTCATGCACTGAAAAGATGGCTCAGAACAACAGCCATAGGGTGTAGAGACAACTGACTATTTTCACTTACATTTCAAACCTCTTTCCAAGGGGGGAGAACTATCGAGAAGCCCCTGCAACAGCTGTGACTTTGTGACTTTAAATATCCCTCTGGCCTTTGGCTACAGTGCAACTCAGTACACCACGTCAGTTATCGCTTATAACAGTATGTGAGGATTATCACCTGATGGTTCCCCCCCAGGAGACTTTCCGTGAACCCTGCAAGTGTTGTACACAACAGGAAAAAAACTCACCTTACAAACAATGCAGCAAGCAGAAATTCATGGCTGTGAGGGAGTGTGTGTGCATTAGAGAGAGAGAGAAAACAGAGGTCACAGGTAGAGAGCACCGAGGCCACTCACCATACTTGAACTTAAATGAAAAGAAACAAACCCCAGTGTTAAGTTGACCGAGATGACTCTAACAAGCTGAAACACTTCTATACAGAGGACCATCTCTCAATATCCCTCAATCCTTTTTCATTTCAAAGTCTCCCCCTGTAGTGTTGCTGGTTTAAATCTACAGCCCTCTGGCCCTAGGGTGCAGACACACAGAAACCATATGGAGCGCGGACATCAACCTTTGTGTGTATCTGTGGACAGAGGACGCGGCAAAAGAGAGATATTGAGAATTGGTGCCTTGCTACTAGATACATTGTCTTCCTGTTATTATGAAATGACAGGGGCTATAATGAACAACAGGAATCATTAAGTGACAATAGATTCACAAGGGTTGGACTTTGCTCAAATTGCGATCCAGTCAGCCAAAAAAAAAAAAAAAAAGAAGTGGTCAGATTCTGAATGTGATTGCAATTTTCAGTGTGGATGCAATTTGTCTGCAAAATGCATGCAAGTGAGAAGGACAGGACGAAGGCAAGAGGAGATGCATGACAGTCACTGGTCTCAAGTGTAGACAAGCAGGGTGACCTCATTAGTATTAGTATAGCTTCCATGTTAGAATGACTGTGTGCCTCATTATGTTTAAGAGCATGTGCAAGCAACTGTGTGAAAAAGACAGATACAGCTAAAAAAGCAGAGGGAGTGTAGTAATACTCTACCTACAGTATTTCTGCTACATTATTATAAATGTTTTCTATGAAATAATCCCACTGTGCTCATTCAGGGACTCTGAAATTAATTGGACTGTGGTTTGTTTGATAAGCTTATGAAAAGTCATATGATCTTTGTTGTAAGTACATGACAGCCCGTAACAAACATGTCATCAAACAACACCAAGTCTAAAGCTAACTCTTACATTTCAGTCTGGATCAAAGTGGTAAACTGACTGACCATCCCTAGAGCCACACCAAGCATGTCTAAACTAGAATTACCACATCACAGTTGTATGCCTCTACCAACCAGTCGAGTTGAAGTTGCAAATCCAATTACTCTTTTTGTAAGAAGGATTCTGGTGGCTTTCAGAGAGCATAGATGTTGTATACAGTGGCTTCAGTATCCCGTCGGAAAGGGCTGTGTGACGGTAAAGGTAAAGCGGTCAAAATTTTCGAAATATAGCATGCACTTTAACTGATTTTGATAGCACAGCAGTGCATTGCTTAGCTTCCGTGTCAGTACTCCCGCCCACTTCTCCAAACTGTGGGCGTGACAACCGTAATCTACTGTAGGTAATACACTGACTATGGAGGAGTACCTCATACAACCACACTTCAAAAAAATCCAATCTCATCAATGTGTTAATATCTAATTTTCCAGAGATGTCTGACAGCTGTCAGACAGTTTTAAAATCAACAGTGTAAGCTTGCGTTAAATGAAAACCAGTAGTTAAAGTTATTGTCACAGACAAAACACGGACATGGCTGATATGAACAGGAGTCAGGCACTCAACCTGAATAGCACTGTAAAAACTGAAATAATAACCTGACCTTAGAGAAAACGATTGTGCTCAAACAGTGGCTGAAGACACCCTAAAGAGAGGAGAGTGAGAGCGAGAGCAAGAAAGAAAGAAAGAGAGAGATTGATTCACAGCAACTACAATAATACCCAACTATACTAATTAGAAAAATATGATTACCACAGTGGATATAATAGGGCAGTGGGTGTAATATGAGGATGGTAATATCTGAAACCAAAACTTCATTTAGGCATACAGGGGGATCTTCAAGGTACCAATTAGAGAAGCGCGGACACAGTCTTTTCTGTTGCAGACTCACCTTGCAATTTAAGCAGCTAAACGTGCCTTGTTTTTACTGGATGGTCCCTGTGGTGAAGGATTAAAGCAGCAGTAGACACTAAACTAACTCAAAGAACAACTACTAAACAAATGGAATCTTGGACAGATTAACTGTACAGCGTCATACAACGACTTGAGCTATTTAGTCTTTGCTGAAAGAGGCTGTTATGATACCAACCATGGAAACCTTCCATTCAAGCAAGAATACCACAAATACATACAGCATGTTATATAGAGAATAATATAATTACACAATATTTAACAAAGGTTGTGTGTAATTTGTTCTGAATCATGAAGATATGCCTATGCTCACTGGTTTAAACAGATGTATTTGTGCATGAGCTCATTCATTAATTACCTTTGTTTAGAGCTCGCGAAAGAGTGTTTGGTGAATGTCAACATGTAAAGATGTAATATCTGGTATAATCTTTTATTTTAGCTGATATTCAGTCTCTCATGCAAGAAGAGCCCTTTAACTGTGACAGTCAAGCGTGGATGCTGTTATATAAATAAACGACTAGAAATTGCCTTTCTGATATTGTTAGTACACTCATAAAACAATCTGGAAAGTTCACTGAAAACAGAAACCAACCAAAGTGGGTTAATTCTGACACAAAACAGAAACAAGTTATGTGGGCCATTGTTGATGCTCAATTATCAGGGATTAAATATATAGATGTTCAACAAATATTTCACTTTTGCCGACTCTCCACAGAGAATAGTCTAGCCCCATTCTTATTGCTACACCTAGAGTTGGATTTCCACACTACGTTGGTACTCTGCCAGTGCAAGGGAAAAGTTTTAGGTTGAGATTTTAGGTTTTACATTTATTAAACCCATTAAAGACATCAAGTATTATTAGTAGTAGCATAAGCAGTATAAACTGTTCTCAGCTCACCAGTGCTCTTGTTAAATACAGAGCGGCAGGTGTTGGAAATGTGGTTACGGTACACTTTGCACATGGCTAATTACCTGCCGTATGCACACTTCAACTATGTGTCAAAGCTTTTCAATCTGCAACATACAGGTTATTATCTATGTCAACTGTGTGTCTTTGTTGTTTCTTATAGAAAATAGAAATATTCATCCAGTGGGAGGTTTAATTTTTCGTATCTGTTGAGTCAGACTGCCTTGATCGTGACTATATTTTTACATTGATTTTTTAGTTTTGGGGCATTTTTTTAGGCCTTTATTCAACAGGACAGCTGAAGACATGAGAGAGAGGGGGAATGACATGCAGCAAAGGGCCGCAGATCGGAGTCGAACCCGGGTCCACTGCGTCGAGGAGTAAATCTTTCTCTCTCACTCACTCTCTTATTTTTTATATATATATATATATATATATATATATATATAGATATGCGCCCGCTCTACCAACTGAGCTATCCGCGTGCCCTATATTTTTACATTTCTAAACTCACTTTCCCTCAATTACTAACCCAATCACCTAAACATTAACCTCAAGCCAAAGGACAATACTCTCCAGAAAAAGTGCTTCAATGGTATATTCAAATGTGTCAGGAAAGAAAATAATGGTGCCTTATTAAAAAGAAAGGTATAGAATTTCTCATGGTCCAACCATGGCAGAACATTCGTCTTTGTCCAACCAATAAAGAGAATAAACAGTAAAAACAATGAACATTACAAAAACAAACAAAAATCAGCAATACAAAAATATGTGCAAAAGCATTAAAGTGCGAAATATTAAGGCATCAGATCTTGATTGTATGTGCATTTATTATGGGGAAGCATTATCAGAACATCAATTGCCACTTGCTACATGTTTAAAACTTGATGCAGCATGATAAGAGGACAATTAAAAGCAGAAAACTTAATTTGGTTGTTGTTTATTTCTGTCTATCCACTGTGGATCTTTTCAGTATTGGGCAGTGTGATCTGAAAAAAATGGTGCTATGGGAAAAAAAACAAAAAAAAACATCATTTTTGCATTTAAAGCATGACTAAATGGAAGAAATTCACTCTGCAAACCATTTTTTGTCTCCTTTTTCTTCAGGCCTATTCATTGTAGCCTATCAGAGGAATGTGTTCATCTCCTTTAGCTGGTAATTGGCTGATGGATGTTGGTCATGTACAACACATGTTGGAGAAGTGTGTGTATATATTGCTTGTGATCTATTTTGAGTTGCATCTGATGAAGGTCACAAGACCGTCATGCCTTTTTGTTTTTGAATATATGTTCCATCTTTGGCTTTGAGAGAGTGCCGGCGCCTTTTTGTATCATTTACAGTAGCACCCCAGGCAGATTACAGATTATGAAGTGTTGTGTGTTGCATAATCAATATAGAAAAGCACAAAAAACTTGTCTCAATGTCTGAATCCTCAACAACTGGTGCCAAAAAAAGTCCAAAACATAAAGAATTAAAGAGTGTCCGCACACTGACTGTGCAACTACTCCGAAACCATATACATTTAACAACCACACACCAGTTGTGTTTCAGGCATAGTAAATTAATGAGGTGCAATTTATATACTTGTGGCACATCAGCGTACAGATTCCTCAGACAGTACTACAGTAGGTTTTACATTCTCAAACTGAGTCAGTTATTTGGGATTAAGAGCATGTTACCAAGGACTCACTTCAAGCCTGAAAAAATTAAGGTATTATCTGATATTCTATATCATATTCAAGCAGACATAATCACAAAAAAACTCAATATTTTTGCACCAAACATATTGTTACACTGACTTTGTACATAGTGTATCAATTTATAATCTGTATTGTGACTTAGACTCTGTATTATGCTATTATTCCTTTAAAAACAGTTGTAATCTATTGCACCACACATAAATGAATGAATGAATGAATGAATGAATGAATTAACTGAATGAATTAGGTTATGAATAAGGTCCAGCAGTAGCTCAGTCCATGGGAATTGGCTTGGGGACCGGAGGGTGGCGACCCATCATTCTGACATCTCTCCACATTTGATTCAAGGGCATTTGCGCAAACAGAATGAAAAAGTGAATTTCCCCAAGTGGACAATTAAAGTATATTAAAAGTAAATTATATTATTATGAATATTATAAGACACACAAAACAACACAAAAGTAAAATAATCAGTGATTGGTCTTGGTGGTAAAAGAACAGTGCTTTGAGGGAGATGCATCATCTCAAACAAATTAAACCATGTAACAGTTATTGCCCATTTGTTTGATTAAAAAAATCTTTGCTTCAGCAAACACAAATGCAGAAAAACACATCAATTATGCGTTTAGATCAACTTAAAGTACAACCAAACAAAAGCAATTGACATCAAAGCACCAAATCCAGTAGCTAGCTCATTAGACTGCTTGCTATTGATGTACATTCCCCTCAGCAAACAACATGAAGCCCTCACTGTTCCTCAGAGTTGATGAGTCAGAGCTGCACTAAACATGGGCAGCAGTGCTCACTGCTACTATACCCGAGCTGTCCGTCAATACTCTTGTCATGCTCATAATCAGAGCAGAAGAAAGGGCCGTCTTCACGCTTGACATTTATTTGTGACTGCATACGCCTTACCACAAATTATAAAACCAACTGACTAAAAACTGTACAGCCACACTAAGGTCCCTGTGAGGCTAAAACACTCATCACACACCAGAAAACAACATTGTCAAATAGGTAAGAAATGGAGGCAACTTTGTTATCCTTATGTTTTATTGTTGCTCTATTTTATTAGTTTAAAAGAACAGTAAATAGCTCAGTTAAGAACATAATGACTAAATGATAATTTGTTGGTACTGAACGTATCAGTAAACTGTTCATTGACAACGTCAATTATTCGCTTTCTGCCAAAATATCTGATCTTGCAATACAATATGCTTGTAGTGACCACAGCACTATTGACCTTTCTATTATGGTGACTGTTAACATTTAACCAAAATCTAATCTATACTTTGTTGCCTAAACCTAACCACAGACGGGATTCAGGATGACAACTTCTCGATTCAAAGTCCTGCAATTTGTATACCCATCATTAGGGCTGGGTATCAGTACTGACCGAAATAACCCAGTACAGAGTAGTATTGAAACTTCTCCAGTCAAACGATACCTGCATTCAATCCTTTTTGTACCCAGATCTAAAAAATATTAGTATATACAAAATTGGTATGGTTTTTCTTGCAGCCAATCACAGCAAGCGTTTTTTGATTTAATGTGATGTGTGATTGGCCCACTACCACAGCAGCTAAAACCCACAGTGTGTGGTGAAGTCCAGCGAGGGTATTTGATGTAGGCAGTTCAGCATGCCGAGATGCTTCTATTCACATGATGGGTATCAAATAAAGTATAAAAAAAGGTTAAAATGAAGTACTATATTGGTAGCACTATCATTTTAAGGTAGGCCTACTGGTATCGTAATTTCTTAAACAATACCCAGCCCTACCCACCATTACCCGAACCAACTCTCAGTGACTCTTGTGCAGCTATTACATGTAGCACTTTATTCACTCAAAAAATGTTGCCTCCAAACATAATCCAGCGACCAATTACGTTTTTCATCACAATTTAATTCAGAAAACAATGCAGTACTATACAATTAATTTCTAGAAAACAATGACTATCCAATCGAGGTATGTAAATAACATGCACACCCCAAAGCTTTTTTTTACTCATAAGCAGCAGGTCTACTTTGTCAGCCTCTGCTGTACTTGGGCTCAGTTGTCCTTTGAGCTAGCATGCTAATGGCCTAATGTGAGTGTGTTAACACTTATTAGACCTTAAGAAGCATTGCATGTCAGCAACTGTGTTCCATGTTTTATCATGTTACTGAAGTATTAAACTTGTTATGGACCAAAGAACCATGTACAGTATGCCAAAATAATGGTCAAAATATTTTGATAATCCATCCAGTAGTTGTATGGATTTAACTCTGGACCACGTGTTGAGCAGACAAGTAAAAGGGAAAGTAAAAGCGTGCATTTAGTTTTTTTATTAGCTTTTAATTTGATTATCCATCATCATTATCAGCATGGCTGACAAACGGGTGAGGAAATGGCTTAAATTTGATATGCCTAGTTTCTTTTACTGTGGGAGAAAGACATGATAATCCCAAATGTATATCTTTTTTTAAATCAAAATGTACCCACAATGCTGTGTATCAGCAAGAAGTACAATATGTTTCTATGCCACAGTAACTGCATCTAAAGTAGGTAATTTTTAGTTATAGTGTTCCCATGTGTGAACCTAAAGCAGGTTTTCTTGAGTAACTGGATTGAGAATGGAATCTTCTGTCCATTTACATGCAGCCAATGTCACTGATTGATTGCCACCTTCTGCAGATTCTCCATCAGTATTATATGCCTTGTAACTTGTAACTGTGTGATCAGAGGCTCTTCTTGGATGTCTAAGTCCTATGACAGCTAGTACATGACACTTGGCCATCATGCTGATGAATTTATCGTAATATCACTTGCATCTCTGAAGGACAACATCCAGCCTATGAAGCTTTGAAGTATGTTCCCCATATTAATGTTTTTCAGTGATTTTGCTCTATCCGAACAAACTTTCACTTCTCCAAAGAAAAATGTTTATGGATTGAAACAAAAAAACGTAAAAACATCTTTAAAAGTGTCATCCACTTTGTCTGCAGTGTGCAACATTAAAGTTATTTTCAGAGAACCTTAATAGCACTTAGCATCTGAATGGTATTTCCAGAGGCGATGAGGCTCTCATGAGGCTGTTTTGGTCTGTAAAGAGACCAAAAACAAGGTGATTTCCATTACATTGTAATGGCAAATCATTCACCAATTTCTTCTCCATCACAATATGAAAAACCTTGAGAAAGAGGAGAGGTGATTATTTTAGATGAAAGTCGACTACACAGTCAACTTCCATCACGCAGCCGACAGAGGAAACACTGGGATGTGACAGAGAGACAAAGAGACAATGAGCGCTCGCTTTGAAGAACATTATCCCAACAGACTATACCCACTCTCTTCTGCAACTTTAAAATGTGTTTGTTACAGCTTTGATGTCAGAAGATTGAGTGGATTTATATTAGCATTTTAGGCATGTATCTGACATGCTGGGGAAACATGACTTTACAGTAATCCATTACCTGCTAAAGAACTTTAATAATGCTCCATCTAGTTGAATGTCATACAACTGATTTTATGCTATGCTAATTATTTGATGCATAAAAATACAAACATGGCGTAAAATATAGACCTACTCTCTTTTCTTAGCTGCAGTGCTTTGTTAAACAAGTTAATGTCTGTTACTCAAGAGAACATTATCTATCTAGTGAGAAGATTCTTTAAAGAATACTGCATAACTTGTATTCAATTTGTTCTGTGCTTTGAAGGTTGAGAATACTGCTGCATATCTACAGAAGGGTTTCAGTTGCAATTGACGAAAGCTTTGAGCATTCAGTTATTACAAATTTACAGTATGACAAATGTTAAATGACAACATGAAGTGGAACAATATGCAGACAATGCGATAGTATTCTTGTGGGGGGTTTTGCACCTTCAAAGTGGCACTCTCATACACCACGCAAGCTTTTGTTCCGCACATTGTCACATTTCTTGTCCGATTGGTATTTTAAAGCTGAAAGATGAAGTATGACATTGACTGCTGCCTCAGCGGAAGGACACACATGAGACAGTAATGACAGGGCGTTTCACATGTGATCACAACACAGTTTTAGTGTGAACACATTTGTATTTGCAATTCTTGCATGATCTATACTATATTCATGACTTTACGAAATGAAAATACTACCGCTGGTTATAAAACTCCCAGAACACTTGAGATCTGCTCCAGCTATCAGATAAGGGCTTAAGGCTTTTTCTGTTTGCCACTGAATTTTGTTGACTTAAACTTGAGACTTTTCATATCTTGCAATACCCTGTAGCTGCACTGCAATTTTTATTCTCCTTCAGACTTTCTATGTTTATTAGGGGTGTCATTCGATTACATTTTCGATTCTAAGGTCAAGGTTCAATTCTCGATTTTTATTTTTTTTAAAGCACAGGTTGCTATGCCATTTTTAGACTAGACTTTTATAATATCTGACCTTTGTTCGCAATGTACCACACTACATTGTCAAATTTAAAACATTTATTAACAACATAATGTAACAATAATTTATATCTATAACCTGCCATCTAGTTTGTCTTTTGTAACTGCAGTCTTCTTCACAGAAGATGACATTCAAGTTCACAACAAAACAAACTAAGCGACTAAGTGTCTTAAACTATTTCCGAATATATACCACACAGATTAACTGCCATGTTAGTCGTGCTGCCATTGGAAGAATAGCAGAGCTTGCAAACTGTGGCTTTTTTGTCGACAACGTGAACGTTGTCAACATAACTCACTGGAAATCCAAAATACTTCCACACCGGTGACTTCAGTGAAAGAGGAGGGGGTTCAAGTTCTGTCGATGGGTCTCCTGCATCTGCAGTTGCCATGCTATCTTTTGACTGGCTGTAGCTAAATTAGAGGAGGTTGACTGACTCGCAGCACTTAGTGTTGACTAGGGCTGGGACGATTCGTCGACGTAATCGATTACGTAAATGCGTCGACACAAATAATTTGCGTCGACGCGTCACACATAGAAGTCTAAAAACAACATGGCTGCCTCCAGCAACAGCGCAAGTATGGATTCCTCGCAAGTTCAGCAACACGTTGAGAAAAAGGCTCGCACATGGTCTTCTAAAGTGTGGGAGTATTTTACTCTTAATGCCAACAACAACGTGGTAGTCTGTAGACTTTGTAAAATGCATCCCTGAGTCAGGATAACAGCAGCAAAACACCGTAAATTCTGCTCACCTTTTTGTCCCTTTCCCTCCCAAGTAGAGTTTAGATTCTCTGCCCGAGCCCAAACTTGATCCACGGGCCGGGTCAGGCCGATATTTTCCGCCACTATCCTCGGGCCAGGCCCTTGATCAAGCATTTATGTTTTTTAATCATTACTTTATTAGCCTAATTGGCCTCTATGCCTCTCCAGCTTCTCCCGTAGCTCTGGGTAGATGTCCTGCACTGACTTGAGTGTGAGGTTAACTGTGCTAAATCGAGTCCCCCATCTGTAGCACTGTCTTCCATAATTGCGCAACCAGGCCAGATTGTTTCAGATATCTCACGAGTCCTTTATAACGTCAGTTATAACGGCCCACATATTAAAAAAATGTCGGGTTTAAATCGGACTCTGTCTCATAATTCCAGTTAACGTGTCAGGCCGGGCTCGGACACAACATGCACGGGCTCGGGTAGGGCTTGATTTTTTTGGGCCCGATTTAAGCTTTACTCCTAAGCATGTGCGATTATCAACATAGTGACACGGAATGTGTTCCCAGTAGTAGTCCAACGGTACGTTAGTTCGTTGATTCGTTTTAATGCCCCGCTATGACTTAACATTAAGCATCATCAAACGCTGTCAGTCGGCAGTGTTATTTTTTTGGTTTACCATCATCATGAATGACCCAATCAATTACAGACTGTTATATTAGACACTCTGCAACTTGCCTTATGTTGGATTTATTTGATACATCTGATTTCATATGTTGCTAAAATTGCACTTTTTTTACTGTAAGATTAAAGGGAGAAGAGCTTGGATGTTAAACAAGAGCTTATTCATTATTTTACCTACTACTGTTACTACTACCTACTACTGCTACTACTAAAAAAGCAAATACAGGCTACTCTTTTTGCACTTGCTCTGTTTACTTTAAGTTTTTATTTTTGTATTCCTCCTGAAAGTGACTTCTACACTCCTCATGCCTAAACCTAACTACGTCGACACATTTAGCAGATCTGATCTAGCATTTACCGCAGAAGGTAGTGGGCGGTGACAGGAAGTGGGCATGAGGCTCAAACATGTAGGGCTGGACGTCTCCTATGTTTCTAGCCATCTTGATGAGCACTGCTCTTTTACTGGTCAACCTAGCGCAAGCAGTGGTGGTAGGCAGGGCGCGAGGCCAGAGAATTTCATTGTGCTTCCAGATCCTTTTCACAGATATTGTTTAACTTCTTATGTGGGAAAAACCCATGTTGAACAAAATATAAATCATAGCAGAATATTTTCACATACTTTAAAGTCTGGAGGGGTGTGTTTTACTGATAAATTGACAAATATTTATTTTATAACAAACCAGACAGCAGAATTCCTAAATATATTAAATATCTAAAATATTTTAATCATCATATTCAAGACCACGCATATATACAGTAAAAAAAAACAACTAAAATAAATAAATTAAATAAATATATATATATATATATATATATATATATATATATATATATATATATATATATATATTAATTATATTATTTATCAGTTGTTTTTTTGATTTACTGTATATATGCAGTGGTACTTGAAGTATACGATTTGATCATGAAGCTTGTGAAAGGACTAAATACTATTTTACTGTATGTAACTTAAATATTTACAACTTAACATCTAGCACAACAATAGTTAAACATAAATTGGGACGAAAATGTGTATGCAAATTTCTCTTGCAGTTTTATACATCTGGCCCCAGGGTTCATTGCTTTCTTTGTAGTTCAGAATAAAAACAGGAGATAACAGAGGCTGTGACACAGTGGGACTCCTCATCGGTCAGCTCAGTGTGAATTGTTTTCAGCAACACCTCAAGATGCATCTTTGTAGACAGAACATCCCATGTTGCGTTTCTTTTGTAGTATACTCTATGGCTGTATGCTTTTAGCCATCTTAAGGAGAGGGTCACCTGTTAATTGACCCGTTTTTGTTTTATTCACACAATCTGTCATTTGAAGTGCTATTCATTTACAACCTTTCTTTGAAGTGTTAACAAACTACAATGAGAGGAATACGAAAATGTAATCAAAGCAAGTAGTTACTGTTTGTTTGTCGGGATTGTAATTACCTTATTGAGCATCTTTAATCAGAAAAAATCAGAAAATAGTCCTTATATACAGAGAGACAAATCAAGTGTGTATCTCAAATGTATAGTCTTCTTAGTACAAATTCCCTCAACAGGGAAACAAAGAATGAATTTTGTACTGTAACTTTGGAAAATGTGGGCATGTGAATATCGTTTTAAAACTGAACTGAAAAAAATGTGAACCTATCCATTCTGAATCACTTAAAAACGTCATTAGTAAATCCTGATGAATGTTATTTGGCATGTAAACAAAATATAGTCTTCATAAAACTTGGTCCATTATTATTATATAGTTATATTATCTCCATTCTAATTCTTTAATGCAAATGGTAATGAATCAAAATCTAACCTAAACAATCAGTACATCTGCTCAGTTGTTGCTCTCGCCTCAGTGAAGGGTACAGTATGAGGTAGATTTTCAGTTATATTCAAAGGTTGGTTTTACTTGCAGGCCACCAATAATTTTTGGAGAGAAGGTGTTGAAATGTTGTGTATAGCGAGTCTCTCACCTTGGAGTGCAACGCCTCTTATTTTCCTAAAAATTCAGCTTCAAGAGAAGCCAAGAATAGACCATTCAACATCAATGATACAACTTCAAATTGATCCCTGCTCTTTGTCTCGTTCCTCAAGAGGACACAGATTCACTTTTGCTCCCTGGTGTTCATGTCAAGAGGTTTGTCCTTCAGTGGACTGCCATTCACTCGGGTAGCTTTTCAATCGGTTAATGATCTGTCCTGAATATTTCGTGGCCGTCTCTGCATATTTGGCCATAGGGTTAGGATGATCCTCCCCCCCCCCCCCCATCTATCTTCCCAGGGGTTTGAAATGATGATAATGCCACCCAGGCCCCCCTCCCGCGTTGCCATCAAACTCCCTAATGGCCCTCCTGGAGCACTGTTACAAACATGAAAATCTTCACAGCATCATTCATTCGCAGCTGAATGCTTCTATTTATCCTTTCATTCATTGGAGTTACTTGGATGTCACTAAAAATATTCTCATCCTTGTTGCATCCAATTTGTTTGCTTAATTTGTTTTTGACTTTCTTCACATGTGCACAGGTGTTTAGTTTATTTCAAACACATAGAAAGCAATGAGATGGAGATGTTTTTCTAAAATTCGATTGGGAACAACGAAAACATACATTGCTGTGACAAAACTATCCGTTATGATTGTACGCAATGCAACATCTCATGTGGGGAGTATTACATTATTTAAAAAGAAAGTAATGCAGAGCAGCTGAGAAGATGAAAAACTAAGAACTAAGAAGATGTGTATGGTGGCACAGGCCTTTGGTTTCCCTACCTCACAGTGAGTTTCCTGCCTGCCAAATTAATGCAACAAAACATGTGCTTTAGTTGTGGAGCAGCTCAGGCAGCAGAGCACAGTGCTAACATTGGCAGGGTCAGGGGTTTGATATCCACTAGGAAGTAAGTTATGCTTATGATAAAGAAGGAAATGTTGTAAAGTAGTGATCTTTGTGATGCAGAACAGTGGAGGAAACAAAAAGTTTAGTTTGAAGATGTTTTCTTGACAGTGTTCTGCTGCTGAGGAAAAATGCAACAAGGCGGGCACTGTAATTGACAGGTTGTGTTTATTGCTGAGTTATTTATGAAGTCTTGATTGCTCCCCAGACAGCTAAGCAATGATGTTAAAGTTATTTATTGTGGCTGGATATGTATAATAGGCTTGACTAGTTCAGGTATAGTGGTGTAGCATTAGCATATTGTCAGTAATTACATATGAGAGAATGGGCTACTGTATTTCACAAGGCCTAAGGATTGAGCTGCTCTAGTCCCATGGCATTCATATTACTGGCTTAATGCCGATTATGTTGTCCTTTATTGCTTCTCCACTATGTGGGGATTCCCTATTGACTGAAAATATGTGCTTTTATGCGTTTGCTGGATTAGAATGTAATTACCCACCAAGTACAATAAAAAGGTGCATGATTTATTTTCCTGGTGGCACACCACCAGTACATTTGATATATTGAGAACTTTTTCAATTTTATATACCAGTACGTATAGACTGTTAACCTTTATTAGTGGAATGGGTGCAAGCTGTAAAAAGTACCATTACTGTAAATAAAGTGGAACCCATATATTTAATGATTAACTCATGGTATAGCATTTCAGCCAATAAGTTTTTATTTTTATATATATATATTTTTTTAAATCTAGCTCCTCCGTTATTCCTATCATAAAACAATGCCTTAAATCCTATTGATTTAAACATATGGAATTTCATATGCACTATATGTCCCATCAAGGTGCTATTTCATTATGCCATATCACAAGATTTTATGATGTTTCACACCCTATAACAATCAACAGCAACACCACCCACAAGAAGTGTGATTCTGAGAGAAATCTGCATCACACATGTATGTATGCATCACACATCACTTTTGCACATACTGCAGCACTCCATTTCCCTACTGAGTGGCCAAACAAACGTGCTACGCAGGCTTCGAACAGGGAGGGGTGTAACACCAGGAGGAAAAGAACAAAGATCTTCAGATAGTATAGCCTGTCTGAATTGAAAATATGTTCTACTGTACATCATACTGGGCAGTCACTGGCCAGAAAGATATGGCCAGAGTTTACTGACATATATAGGGCTACTGTATGTTTGTTATTTCACATCAGGGAAGTCCAATAAACAAAGCTGTAACACAATAAACAAAGCATAAAGGCACCCAATAGCCTAGATACCTCATATCAGCAAAGTCACGACTTTCCAGTCAGTAAGGAAGCCAAGATGGAGTCACTGAGTAACCGAAGTGTCTAAGTTACAATTTCATCCTTAAATATAACATAACAAACACAAAATGACAACTACATGTCCAAGTTTTAACAACAAACTCGCATTGTCTCTCTAAATTGCAGTGGTCCATTTGCTACACTCTTTAGCCTTTGGCAGTCTGTAAAAACTTAAGCCTCACTTCCTCCTGAATCCATTTGTTCAGTCAATTGCACAACAACCCTTTAACATTTAACACGTTTTCTTTTTCTTTTTTGTAAATGCACCACTGGCAAATGCTGAATGTTTGTATCTTTGTCACACAGGAAAGAGAAACCATGATGACATGACTGAACATTTATTACCTGCTTGCATATGACAGCAATCCATTATAATAAATGCATGCTACATGCTTTTTTGCTTGGTTAGTTAGTTAAGCTTTATAAATTGAGAAAGAACAAATTGCATAGTCACAAGACCACAACAAGACGAGATAGCTAGATAGCCTTAGTCTTATATCATTTAACTGGAGTTAGGAGGAGACAGTGTTGAGATTTATAATAACATGTAACTGTCTGTATGGATCATAGTATTAAGGTTAAGTTGTTAATACATATAATATTTAGGCTCCGGGTAATCAGGTATTTTATCTGCTGAACTGTTAACATTTGACAAACCAACCAGACTTAATTGACAAAGCACATCATGGCTACACTTCATCTGTATCATCTTTTAGTCCATCCAGGATTTCATGGCCTTTTTGAGATACTTTGGGCTGAGTTTTCCTAGTAGCCTTACCAAAAAGGCTCAGGATGCTAGAAATGTTGGTATAATATGAAAAAGGCTAGTGGATTTAAGACAAAAAATAATAGTTTATTGAATGAATCAAATTTGAACATATGTTAGTGGCTTGTTGATCTTTACATTGTTAGTTAATGTCCTATCCTGGCCTGGGCCACACATTCATACGGTTTGATAAAGTACTTATTGGACTTTAACTTGTCATTGCGCTTACAATAACGATCGTAGCTGTCATGGGGGGAACTGAGAAGCAGCTCCGCCCGCTGCAGAGAGCCGACAGGATTGAAACAGCAGCAGCTTTCAGCGACTTTAGAGTGAAAAAATGTTACAGCGGACTTTGATGTTAATATGTATACAGTTTTGAAGGACGGCCTGAAATGTTTTGCACAGTCTTTTGCTGTACGTTTTGTTGGTAAATGTGAGATGTTCGAGTCACACGTCTCGTCTTCATATCAGAAACAAGGAAATTAATTTGGCAACGTAAGTGTGTTAGGTCAACACGTTCTCACTCCCGCTTGGTCAGTTGCTCTCAGAGTCACATACTGACGCAAAGTCTGGAACGTGGGACTGCTGGGATTGGTTGAAGTCGTGGGAAACTCTGGTTATTGGTCAAATTTGCGGAGAAGTTGCGGTGACTGGTCAAAATTGCGAGTCGCACGGAATTCACGGTGATTGGTTGAATTTGCATGAATTGTTGCTGAACTAGGTCACCTTCAATAACGTAATCAGGCAAGTATGGCTTTTATTCTGACAGCTGCCTCAGGTAAATATACTGCTCATTCCTCCACATAAAATATATATAACCAACTTTTTGTCTGGCCCATGAGTGAACAATGAACATCATTTTTGCCCCACATTCAATACTACAATTAACCAAGTGTATATACAAACCTTCAATAGTTGTAGAAACACCTGGTAAGGATACCGTCATCCAGTGTAGTTGTAGAGTCAGCTGGTAAAGATACATCATAGTTAGTTACTAACCACTGCAATTAACCAAAACTACACTATACTATAAAAAAGGCCAAACTAAAATGCATGAAAAGTAGAATTTAAGTTTTCAGATTTGCAATGACCTAACCTTCTTTATTTTACGTCCACATTCATCATTTATCTGATATTCATTTTATCTCTTTGCAGATTATTTCGGTTTCTTGCATACATTCACATCTTTTCTGAAGCACATTGTTGTACATTTATTCAGCAGTTGTTGGAATAAATTAGTCTGCTGGTTGCAGAAAGACGTTGCCTCTCATAGACTTACGTGTACATTTATGGACTTTCCTTATCTTATTAAACAACTTTGGGAAATTTCATTTATGAGTAATCTATACATTGTATGGGTCACCTTCTGCATAAGACAATGACTTGTCAGACCATTATGATCTGACGAGTGGCTTTTGAGATTTTAACATCTCAAAAGTGGCACTGAATATTTTTCCTGCTCGTAGCTTCTCAAAACTAGCTGTTTTGTAGGCTACTTCCAAGTCTAACAAAGTTATTGACAGCCTGTAGTCTTAGATAAGACATAAAACTGGATATTGATGTTCCGTTTTAATTGTTTGCTGTCTAACTAACAGCGAGTGGCTAAGCTGGGCTAACGCTAGGCTAACTTTTCTAGCCTGTTTAGCTAAATGGAAACGTCACACACAAGGCTTCGGGTAGGCCTAAAGCCACTTGCTAACATTCATCTTCAAAATAAACGAAAAGACTTGTAGTTCTAGAGTCTTTTTGTTTAATTTTAAGATGATAGTAGGCCTAATATCTAATCTAACCAGGTACTTGGCAAACTTTATTCTTACCTTAAAAGGAACACGCCGACTTATTGGGACTTTAGCTTATTCACCGTATCCCCCAGAGTTAGAAAAGTCCATACATACCTTTCTCATCTCCATGTGTGCTGTGAAGGGCCATTCACATTGTACGCGCAAACGGCAGCGCTGCGCTATGAAACCCATTATTGTCAATGGCTTGCGCGCGCAAGAACTGGCGCTCTTGCGCGTGCCGCGGTCAAAGTTCAACATGGTTCAACTTTGACCGCGGCATGCGCAAGAGTGGCCGCGGTGCGCTGTGATGTGTCTGAATAAAAAGAAAAAAAGTCAACACCGAACACACGTGGATCCACAAACGGAACAAGGCTTTCTTTTGTTTCAAAGACAAAAGCATCGTCTCCACCAAATCACTACTGTGTATCCTACACAATGTTGCATGTAGCCTACTGCACGTCTGATGTAAACACCGGACGCAGATGTGACGTGCATTCAAATATTGGCGCATGTATGACGTAAATTTGCGCTGAGCCCGGCGGCGAGCACAATAAATATAGTTGGGAATAGGATAACCTAGCGGCGAGCGCAGCGCATGCCGCGTACAATGTGAACGGCCCCTAACACTGTCTGACAGCTCCACCGGTAGCTTAGCCTAGCACAGAACATGCAGGTGAATGGTTCCACTAATCCTACTGCTCCGAATTGTGACAAGTGACAAAATAACACCAACATGTTACTATTTACATGTTGTGATTTGTAGAGTCACAGCGTGTACAAAAAACAACGTAACATGAGACACAGCCATCTTCTAACCGTAAACCATAAACAGGAACTATATTCTCAGACAGGCTTGCTGCAAAGCAAATCATTCCGCCCAAGTACTATACTCTTCCGCCTGAGAATATAGTTCACGGTTTGTTTACGGTTAGAAGATGGCTGTGTCTCATGTTACGTTGTTTTTTGTACTCGCTGTGACTCTACAAATCACAATATGTAAATAGGAACATGTTGGCGTTATTTTGTCACTTATTCGGAGCAGTAGGATTGCTGGAACCAACTCACCTGTTATTTGCTGGCCTGATGCCCCTGGAACCGTCAGACAGCCTTACAACACGCACGGAGATGAGAAGGGTATGTATCGACTTGTCTAACTCTGGGGGTTACGGTGAATAAGCTAAATTCCCAATAAGTCGGCGTGTTCCTTTAACGTTCAGTCGACTCAACCATAAACTCGGCTTCTGGAAGTGTGTTCTGCTGTTTTCAATCAGGAGGGAACGGGTGTGCATCAGGTGTGCGTGCCGCAACAGCATAAATGAAACAAGCTTATTGTTTGAGTGTTTGTACTTGAGAAGATCGACTGGGATCACTAAATAACGCATGTAAATGAAAACACAATTTTATTGTATTTTGAACAAATGCAGATTAATTTCAAATGATACATTCTCATGTAAAGATACAAACTGAGCTTTTTATTGTTAATTTCACAGATTTAATTTATGTTATAGCTACAAATGCTCAGAATCACTTTTTTTCAGTGTAGGTTGCATTTTGGCGAGAGTTACGCTTTAACCCAGCCATCATGCGCTGCCACATCCTGCGCCGACTACCACCACAAGTAAATTCTCAACCTGTGGGGAAACACTGAAATGTTGCATGTTGTTGTTAGGGAAATAAGACTCATATTGCCACACAACATAACCATGTGCTTGCTGAAAAGGTGCCTTGTGAAATGCCTATATCAAAGTTTCTTTGCTATACTATGACATGCTCGACTAGTAGTGCACCATAGAAGTTGACAGCTCGTCTCCTAGCAACACCATCCCTTAAATGTTCGGCAACTGTTGCAAAAGGAAATGCCCACCTAGAGGCCTGAAGCCTGGATGCGGTTTCCACAAATATGTCTAAACACTGGCAGCTGCAGTATCGTTATAGTTTATATTTCCTCACACAAAAAGTGAGCAGAAAGCAAATGTCAATTTGACTTTAAATGCAGAATTACTTTCATGGTGGGATGTAAAAAAGTTTTAGATGCTACTTGTGACACCATGCACATATTCAAGCATGAACACAACAAATATCTATAAGCACACAACCATCCACACACAACCTTGAATGCCACACTGAGCTGATCGCCCTGTGCAAACAAAACTGTTGCTGCATTCAAATGTCAGATCGTCTCACCGGGACGCTCTCTTTAACAGACATATGCAACCCTCCAATTTGCCTGTGGCCACTTCTGGCTATTTTCTCTTCTGTTAATTGCTTGAGGCACTCGCTACCATCTTGCTTCTTTTTTCGCTGGTATTAGAGGGGCACGGGGCGCTAAAGATGTACCAGCCTCCCCTGATGCAGATAGAATACCAAACAGACACACCAGGGAGTCCCATAAGTGACACATTCATAAATGTCATAAAATGATCTCACCAAATATGATCGAAAACACAAATGCATCAAATGGGATTTACATCTGTAAATGTTGTATTTTCATCTTATATTTTCTAGGCACTTTGCTTCTTATCTGGTGCTTGTGGAGAACCTTGATCAGACAAATGATTTTGTCCTGTTACCGCTCTGTACAGTGACAAAGAACACAGGCGTGGTTGTCAAGGCAACATGGTTATAGAAGGCAAAAGACACACACACACACACACACACACACACACACACGTCAATGAAAGCCTTGCCTGGCTTGAGGATATTCAATCTGTGAAAACTCTGGCAGCATTACAGTATTGTCATTAGAGGTGATGGCTAGGGCTACGTGCAAGGCTAAAGATACGGCCTTGCAGCACAGGGGACTTATGGGCTGAGAGACGTGACACACAAGGGACACAGACACACAAGGCACTGCATCTGTACAGTATGTTGCAGCCACCAACGCAAACATTGAGTACACGTGCAAGATAAAAAAAAAATAATCAAAGAGTTACTCAAGTGGTATTAAGCCATGCAGATCATTTGCTCCGGTGCGTTCAGATCTTTACCACTGAGGTTTCTGCACCAACCCAGCTAGGTTGACGTAAATGGAATGTTTTTGGTCATTTATGTAAAAGTTTAACAGCATAACAAGTCCTCATACCTAAATGACAAAATAAGTCATAAGACTATAATAACTGTTTAAGGTTATTGTGGTCATAGCTAAAGTTCATATGGTTAAAAGCAAGACTGTCCCCTAAAAATATGTTTATATGCTACTAATTTGTTTTGCCAATATATTTTTAAGGAAACAAAAAAATTTTGTGAATTGAGTCTGCTGGCTAAAAAAAAAAAAAAAATCAGTACAGGATGTACTACATTTTGGTAATGTTAGCAAAGTTTTCTCAACACACAACCATTCACTTGCAGTTTCTTTGACTCTTGCACTGTTGGTTGTTTGTACTGCAGGAATACTATTACAGAAAGTGGAAGTCACACCGGTTACGGGCAGCTAAATCGCCTCCCCCCTCCCCAAAATGAGTCACTGAAATACAGATCCTTCAAAACCGTAAAATTTAGTTTGAAGTTGTACAACCATACAATACTTTGTGTAGATGTATGCTGTTCACACAGACAAAAAACTTTTGAAGTGAGTTCATTCAGTCTAAAGAAAAAGATGCAAGTAAGCAAGTAATTGAGCTGTGCTGTCTCATATTGATCTTGTTAATTTGGTTTTTGTTACTCCACTGCTGAGGTACAAAGTGAAACACTCACAAAGATGGGAAGTTAGTTAGTTTGTTAGGAACTTCATTGTGCACAATGTGGAAAATTGTCTTCGGCTTCAATACACAGCATTATCAACAACACAAGACTTGATGAAGACAGACAAACTAAATAGCATCAAATAAACACGATTTCAAAGTAATGGTGTGCGTTGTCTAAAATGTTTAAGGCAAACAGATATTGGGAAAGAGAAAGGGAGTATGCATTGTCTAAGGCTAGACTCAAACATAAACTCAGTTTGATGTTAGACACACGATCAACTCATGTAGCAGCTTACTCGTGGACATTCATCATGTGTAATCATCTAGTTGTTTCTTCTTGATTTGAAACACTAAAGACAGGAAGAATACATTGTTTGTCTCTATAAGATATCAGAAAATTGTTTTAAAAGCCTGATATTTCCCAGAGCCCAATGTGATCTGAATTTTCAAGTTTCCTGTTTTGTCCAACCAAACCTCAAAAATATTTACGTGTGTGTGTGTGTGTGTGTGTATATATATATATATATATATATATATATATATATATATATATATATATATATATATATATATAACATTCTGGGGGTTACGGTGAATAAGCTAAATTCTGGAACCAGTGAATGTTTTGCATTTTTGCTAGAAAATCATTAGTACATTAGTAAAATAGTAATTCATTTTCTTTTGATCAACTAATCTCTGGCTTGACTTAATTATTTGAGCTAACTATGCACGTGCATAATGTATTAGTAGGTAGCTGAGCCAGAGCTAAATCATCCGTCAGACCACCAAAAAATGAAATAAGATTGAAAAGTTCTGTTGTGTATTTTGGGCTACTATTAGATCCGTAGTGAGATACACCTGATGGATTGTGGGTAATTTTAGCTTCCGTTGTTGGTGTTAGCCATGGTGCTGTAAAGACATTCTGTTGGGCTAATAAACAATTAATATTCTGTCGTAGTGCGGGTGTAACCGATGTGTTCTTAATATTTGTTATATTTCACCAAAAATCCATCTTTGTTGATATTTTGTTATTTTTCTGTAAACAATTTGGTTTAGTATGTATTTTTGTTTTGGGGAGCTTTTATTTTGTTAATTGTATTCTGGCGGTGTGACCGTTGACCTGTTAGTGATGTCACTTCCTGTGTTGTCGCGCTATTCTCCTCAGTAGCAGTACGATATGCTGAGGAGAGGTAAGACAATCCAAGCGCTCTGGTTCATGACCCGGATCCACACTGCTTCAGGCTGATTCGCCGCTGCGTCGGGAGTCGTGGATCAACACCAGTTTGGTCACCAGAGGTTGCTACTTGACACTCATTCATGTTAAAAGTTATTTATAGCATTGAAGAAAAAAAAGGGGTTTTGAAACTGTTCGTTTTGCTTTTGCTGTCTTAAGAGTAAAATTTGTCATTTCAGTATATTGTATCGTGTATAGATAAGTGTACAGATAAAATGACAAATGCTACTGGGGAAATGGCTGAGGACAGTGTAACAGGTGACAGTTTTAGCTTTGCTGTTGGGAGGGGGAGAGCGATCAGTGGGTTGCCTTGTACTCCGTTGCAAGGTGCAAGTAATGTAGGCTCACCAGCTTTTTGTTCCACCCGCATACTTGGTCATGCAGCTAGCCATAGTCAAAGTGATATGCCTTCATGTTTCCCAGCCACTAATGATCCAGCTTTAAATAGCTTGATAACACATATCGCTCAGCAGGTAGGACAGACTATAAGAGATCAGTTAAGAGGTGAATGTGACAGGAACGATGTTAGTGGTGCGCAAGCTCAGAGCAGTGCAGACCAGCCATCCAGTGACTCCACTTACCTCAACTTGACCGGTGCAAAGCTAGTCCTACAGTCAGATGTGAGAGAGCCTCCCGCCTTCAGGGGAGATGGGTCTGACAAGAACACGGTCTGTGAGTGGGAAGATTTAATGGAAGTGTATTTCCGGAAACGTGGCATACCTTTGAAAGAACAGCATTCTGAGATAATGTCTAAGTTAATGGGCAAGGCTAAAGACATTGTGAGGATAACTTTAAGAAGCAGCCCATCCATGAAGCCTCAAGAAAAACCAAAAGTCATCTATGACATCCTCCGACAACATTTCAGTGAAGTGACATTCTTGTATGCCTATGGCCGACTTCTACAGCACAGTTCCAGTGACAGGAGAGTTCCCTGTAGAGTACTGGCTTAGGCTGAACAAGGCAGTTGATGCGGCAGAAGAGGGCTTGAAAAGGTTGGGACGGCGCATGGAAGATCCTTGTCAGGAAGTAGCCATGATGTTTGTTAAACACTGCCCAGATCCCACACTTGCTGCTGTTTTCAAGTTTAAAGCACCAGATAAATGGGCAGCCAGCGAGGTTCAAGAGCATATTGATCGCTACCAAATTGAAATGAAAGTGCTTTCCAAATCAAAGTGCCTCAGACCAATAGCAGTACACACTCAGGCTCCTACACTTGACGAGTCACCTGTGCAGAAGGACATTACTGTGACCAGACCTACGTGCAATGATGATTGTCTGAAAGTGTTAGTAAGCCTTTTTGACCGTGCACTATCACAGAACAACCATTCTGTACAAAAACCTGCCTTCTCTGATCAGATACAGCATAAGTCTTGCAGGGTCTGCCAGTCATCGGAGCACTCCACTCTCGCACACTGCAGGCAGAAACGTCTATGTCTGGCATGTTTCGAGCCAAATCACATCAAGAGGAACTGTCCTAGGCGGCAGCCTGGCCAAGGTCAGATCAGCACCTCTCCTCTCCAAAGCCCCCAGACCTTAAACTAGTTGGCCCGCATTTAGAGAGGGAATGTGTGGGCACAAAGGAAGAGACCCTCAACAGCAATATTGAGCAGCATTACATAAGAGCATGTGCAGCAGCTCCTACTGGTGCTAAAGTAATAGTGCAAAACACACAGAGAGTGGGCCCCTATGATGAACTCTTTTACACCTCTGTCAGCATAAACAATGTTTTCCAGGTCCAGGGGATGCTTGACTCTGGTTCCATGGCCTGCACGCTAAGTGAGCAAGCAGAGCAAAAGATGTTGAATGAGCTCCCAGAACCCATTCCATTGACTCAGGAGGTGGTGTTGGTAGGCTGTGGTGGGTCACTGAGCCGACCCAAGTGCATGTATGAAGTGGAGATGGAACTGTACGGAGAGTGTTGCATCGTGCCTGTTCTTGTGGTGCCTGGTCAACGCGATGACCTGATCATCGGCACAAATGTCTTCAGATTTCTGATGCACCAGCTCAAAATAACCAGTGACTATTGGTGCCTTGTGTCCAGTGGCAATCTTCTTCCTGAGTGTGAACAGTTTCTCGACCTCATGGCAAATTCATCCAGGTGGAGAGGCAAGGAGCTTCCAGACAGAATCGGCACTGTTAAGCTCCAGCAGTCTGTCACCCTGTTGGCGAGACAAGAACATCTAGTCTGGGGAAAATTGCCAAATAATGTTCCCATGTCACCAGGCAGCACAGTGGTAGTTGAGCCCACCACGTCCAGATCAATGCCTCGTAATATCATGGTTGGCCGTGTTATCACACCTTTGTGGGACAATAGATGGGTTCCTATGAAAGTCACTAACATGTCAGACAAACCCATCACACTGAAAAGAAACAGTAAACTGGCAGATGTGTCTCCTTGTGTAGCTGTGGAAGATTTTGAGGTTTTCCAGGGCACCAGCCAACTTGAAAAGAGACAAACCAAAGACAAAGCCCGACACTGCCAAATCCACAGACTTAAAACAGCGACTGCAACAGGTTGGACTCAATGATATTGATGTTGATCAGTGCCATGCTGGTCAAGTGGGCAGAGAGAAGCTGGTTGATCTGCTTGAAAGGTACAATGACATTTTCTCCAAACATACACTGGACTGTGGTGAGGCGAAAGGTTTCGTACATCGTATCCGACTCAATGATGAAAGACCTTTCCGCCTTCCCTATCGGCGGGTACCACCAGCCCATTATCAGAAATTGCGACAGGTTCTGTCTGAAATGGAAGAACAGGAGATAATAAGGAAATCAGTGAGTGAGTATGCTTCTCCCCTGGTGTTGGTGTGGGAAAAGGATGGCAGTTTGAGGCTCTGCACCGACTTCAGGTGGCTAAATGCAAGGACTTTCAAGGATGCGCACCCATTACCACACCAGTCAGACTGTCTAGCAGCCCTGGGTGGAAACACCTACTTCAGCACTATGGACTTGACCTCTGGCTTCTATAACATACCGATGGCAGAGGATGACAAGAAGTACACAGCGTTCACGACCCCAGTGGGACTATATGAGTACAACAGGATGCCACAGGGTCTGTGCAACAGTCCTTCATTCATGAGAATGATGCTCAGCATATTTGGTGATCTGAACTTCAGCAGTCTGTTGTGTTACCTTGATGATTTGCTAGTTTTTGCTGCAACTGAAGAAGAGGCTCTGGAGAGACTTGAGGTTGTTTTCCAGCGACTCAGGCTTCACAACCTTAAACTGAGTCCCAAAAAATGCCACTTGTTGAGATCTTCAGTCAAGTTTCTTGGTCACATTATAGATGGCAACGGAGTGGCTGTGGACCCGGCAAAAATTGAGGTTATATCTAAAATGTCAAAAGCAGACCTGATGGAGGATGATGGCTGCACACCATCAGTAAAGAGGATAAAATCCTTTCTTGGAATGGTGTTCTATTATCAACACTTCATTCCTAACTGTTCTTCGATAGCCAAGTCATTGTTTGCTCTCACTGCTGGACAAAAGAAACGTGGAAAAGTCAGAACAAGTTCCAACACTGGCTCATTCAGGAAGCTCAGACCCTCTGATTGGACAAATGAATGTGATGTGGCTCTCAGTAACCTGAAGGAAAGTCTTTTGAACTGTGTTGTTCTCTCACATCCAGATTTTTCTCAGCCTCTCCTTCTGTCCATTGATGCGTCTCTAGACGGGTTAGGAGCTGTGTTATCACAAACACCAGCTGGTGAGACCAAAGCACGCCCCATCGCTTTTGCCAGTAAGACCCTGAGCAGTTCTCAAAGGAAATATCCAGCTCATAGGCTAGAATTTCTGGCCCTGAAATGGAGTGTGTGTGAGAAATTCAGCCACTGGCTAAGAGGTCACTCTTTCACAGTATGGACTGATAACAACCCTCTTACCTATATCATGACGAAACCTAAGCTTGATGCGTGTGAGCAGCGCTGGGTGTCCAAACTCGCCCCTTACACATTCGACCTGAGACACATACCTGGCACCAAGAATGTGGTCGCAGATGCACTCAGCCGCGACCCCTTTGCGAAAACGATCAGTCACAGGGTCATCACAGAGCAGTACACTAACCTTCTCGCTGAGGCTGAGGGTGTGAGTCATGATGGCATTCAAGACACCTTCAGATTAAAGGTTCAGTGTCAACAGGTAAAGAAATCAACCTATAAGGGAATGAAGCTGCAGTCTGACTCCTTCAAGTGTCACTGTGATGTTGGGGCTGTTAAGGCTCTCATGGGTGTTCACGACCATTGGGAAGTTGCTGCTGAGACAAGGGCTGTCGAGTTAATTCAGTCTGTCCAGGATCTGCCGCCGCCAGGGCAAGACTCCCTCCCTGTGTTCACATTAGAGGAACTCCAGCGCAGCCAAGAACTAGACCCCTCCATCTCGACTATCATGCCATTTGTCATACGCGGAAGGCGTCTCTCCAGGCGTGAAAGAGCTAAATGTGACGCAAAAGTGATGGTGCTCATCAAACAGTGGGAGAGATTAAAAGTTCAAAATGGTGTCCTCTACCGGGTAACTAAGGACCACATCAGTAAACAAAAGAGACACCAGTATGTTCTACCTGACAGCCTCAAAGAAAAAGCGTTGCAAGGCATTCATGATGCTGCTGGACATCAGGGGCAGGCAAGGACCCTGCATTTAGCACGGCAGCGGTTCTTTTGGCCTAAGATGGAGTCTGACGTGAAGGAGTATGTCAAGTGTTGTCAAAGGTGCATCCTGGCTAAAACACCAGATCCCTCTGCTCGAGCCCCACTTGAGAGTATCAGAACGTCCGCGCCTATGGAGCTAGTGTGTCTGGACTTCTGGAGTGCAGAGGACAGTAAGCAGCACTCAGTGGATGTTCTTGTGGTGACAGATCATTTTACCAAGTTGGCTCATGCTTTCCCATGCACCAATCAAACTGCAAAACAGGTGGCCAAGAAGTTGTGGGACTATGTTTTCTGTGTGTATGGGTTTCCTGAACGTGTCCACTCTGATCAGGGAGCCAATTTTGAAAGTGAGCTCATAGCAGAACTGCTCAGGCTTTCCGGTGTCTCCAAATCACACACTACGGCATATCATCCCATGGGAAATGGAGGAAACCGAGAGGTTCAATCGAACGCTGGGAAGTATGCTGCGATCCCTTCCCCTTAAAGAGAAACATAAGTGGCCTCAACAGATACAGACATTGACGTTTGCGTATAATGCGACAGTACATGAAACCACAGGATACGCACCGTTCCAGCTAATGTTCGGTCGCATTCCAAGACTCCCTGTGGACGTGATGTTCAAGCAAGTGTTGCACGATCCAGTGGTTGTTGATTACAAAAGCTACGCGAAAACACTAATGTCCCATCTTCATGAAGCAGCCAGAATTGCTCAAACACATGCTGTCAGAGAACAGGATAAACAAGCTAAGGGCTACAACAGGAAGGTGAAAGGCACTCATCTGAACATAGGAGACAGAGTACTTGTGGCAAACAAAGGAGAGAGAGGAAAGAAGAAGCTGGCTGACAAATGGAACAATGTACACAGTCAAAGACCGAAACTTGCAGACACACACATACAAGCTGGAGGATGGTACAGGCAGCACGAAAGTAGTGCACCGTAATCTCCTCTTGGACATCAGTTTTCTACCTGTGGGGACACCTGAAGAGGAATTGTGTGATGCTGGGTCAGAGGAAAGGCTTTGTGTGAATGACTCGTCGGACTCGTTGGTGGATGAGGATTCAGCAAGCAGAACCAGTGCATGGATAATGAGTGGATCAGAGGACACACAGAGTCAGGAGACACTGAGTGAAGGGCTGTTGGACCAGTCAAGTCAGGAAGCTTCAGAGTTGGACTATGAAGGGCAGTCTGTGGATCATATCCAGGGCTCTCAATGTGACCAAAGCCATGCAGGCAGAGACTTTGATCTGGATAGTTTAGTTGCAGAACCTGTCTCAGACTTACTTCCCACTTACTTACACTCAGCAGACACAGAGCAAGTAGTCAGGACTCGAGCAGGCAGGGTCAGTAAAAGGGTTAATCGACTCATTAAGTCTATGGTTCAAAAGCCTCTTGGCTTCAGGGACTTAGCAGTTTCCGTTCGCAGAAAGTCTCAGTCACTTCTAACATTGTTTTAGAGGGACAGATATGTTTGGTTACTTTACATGTGTACTTGTGGATATGCATATGAAGGATGTTGTGATTAATGCAATGTATATGAAGTGTGTAATGTACATTGAAGTGACCAGATGTTTGTATGGTGTAAAAGGCATCATATTAATCTAGGAAGGGGCTATGGCTTGATCACCCTTGGTTCCCTCTGAGCCGTTAGTAGGCAGCTAATACAGCTGATGTCAGAGTTTAGAACTCTTCAGTAAACCCTGGTCAGGTTTTCACACTCAGTGTTCATCGTCCTGATGTTGCCATTTGCTTATCCTGAAGGTATGGTCTGGATTTTGGTGAAATCTAGAAGGGGTGGATGTAACCGATGTGTTCTTAATATTTGTTATATTTCACCAAAAATCCATCTTTGTTGATATTTTGTTATTTTTCTGTAAACAATTTGGTTTAGTATGTATTTTTGTTTTGGGGAGCTTTTATTTTGTTAATTGTATTCTGGCGGTGTGACCGTTGACCTGTTAGTGATGTCACTTCCTGTGTTGTCGCGCTATTCTCCTCAGTAGCAGTACGATATGCTGAGGAGAGGTAAGACAATCCAAGCGCTCTGGTTCAAAGCGACTTAAAACATGTTAAAACCGCTAAGTAGAAGTTCTTACTATACTTTAACTGTCACTAGCTTTGTTCTTTGTCATGGTGATATTTGTTTGAATGTGTACATACAGTTTTATTGTGTACAGCACTTTATGTGTGAGATGCTAGCTCACTTCTTTCAGGCTAGCTTAATGAAGAGCACACGTGTGGATTCTTATGCGCTAGCTCTTTTCTCCCTCCCATTTAAAGGTGTGCGTGTGGGAACCCTGAGTCGCTGTACTGATGTAATGTGTGTTGTACACAGGTATGTGAGAACTCCCCGTGTTTTTTTGTGACACAAATGTTATTTTTATACGTGTAGTTTTTTGTTTGTTCATGTTTATATTTTACATTTATTAATGAAATATAAAAATTGCCGTTGGTATGTGGGGAAATTGTTTTGATTTTAAAATGAGATTTTGACTATACGATCACATTGAAATGTATTTTGTTATATTTTAATAAGAACACTGCACGTGTTACTCAGTAGCAGTACGATATGCTGAGGAAAGGTGTGCGTGTGGGAACCCTGAGTCGCTGTACTGATGTAATGTGTGTTGTACACAGGTATGCATAAAAACTCCCTGTCCAACTGGCAAAGCAGAAGATGTCTGTCGTCCATTACTACGCAGAGTCAAATTAGAGGAGTGTCAGGCCAGGCCGGCTACACGGGTTATCATGGTTGTATCTAGTAACATGAAACAGTGAAGAATATAAAAAGTTCCCTGCATTTAAAATGTATTTTACACCATGCATGGCTGCAAGTAAATGTGAAAACAAATGACTATTATTGACAGACAGTTGTGACGGAATATTGTTTCTCTAATGACTTTCTTGCAATGTCTTTATTGTATTATGGACAACATTATAATATAATATGTTTTTCCATACTGCAGGTTGCAGCCTATTGTCACCATTATTCTGCAAAGAGAAGATTGCCATGAGGCTGAAACTATGTTCTGATGTAACCTTTTATTTGATTATGAATAATTTAGTTGTAGAGTGTATGACTTGGCTGCTAAATGATTTAGTTAGGCATTAAGGTGAATTCATGGGCTTAACTATTAACTTAAAATATGAATTAATGTGGTGGGAAGATAATTAAGTTTTTTTTTTTTTAATAATACTGTTGAAGGTAGTTCTAATTGTTTAGTGGCTAACTGCTTAAAATATCTGCTGCAAGGTATAATGTTTTAATGCAAGTCTTAATTCTTTATGAACGATAAATTCTGCGTTTACAAGTGAATACCCTATTTAGAAGTAAGGTTTAGTAGCTTGTCAAATGAATATAAAAGTGGTGCAAGTTCTCTCAAAGGTTATTTGCTGTTGTGGTTGAACGACAGTTCAGGTGTTGAAGTGAAGGTGCAACAGGGACAAAGACAGAGCTGCAGCTGTATTAGCAGCAAGAGCTGCCACTAATATGCATAGAAATGGTTGCAGAAGCAGAGCCATGAAGCTCAGTGGAGTGTGATGCAACAAAAGAAACCCATTTTGATCTGACAATTCTTACTGTGCTGTGTTGCCACAGGTTGGCTGTTTTAGATCTATAATATGATCACCTGAACAAATTTAAAAATCAACTTTTTCTCCATATTACTTATGATTTATGTTGTCAAGTCATATCCACTTATGTAGTACCACTACAAAATGGGTGAAAAAGTAAAATAAAAAAACTAAATAAAATGACTGTGGTGGGGAGCGCCACAGTCACGTTCCAAAATCTCCCATATACGTATGTGTTCAAGGGGTTTGAGAACTGAAGACGAAGACGTGAAGATGATTCACATTAATTTCACACTCATTAAACCTTTAAGTGACCCCTCATGCCCTGTGTGGAAGCATCTGCATACATTATGTTTCTCCACTCATTTATTGCTTCAGGTTTTTCCTTTTTTTCCCCTGTCTGTATCTGCATTTAAAAGACTTGGTTTATATTAATAAATAAAAATAAAAGGACAGACCTGGGCACTTAACACTCCTGCTCAAAGGAAGCTTGATTAGTTGTTTTAGATTTGAGGACTTTTTACCAGGAGGTTTTATAAGTTTGTTTCCCAGTTATATGCAAGTCCCACCCATCAAAATATCTCTACATATATGAACAGTCTCAGGAAACACTCACAGTGAAGACATACCTAATAAATTATTCATATGTTTGAATGTCATGTCAGCTCTCCCTAGCTGGTTCCATAGTTGGTCATTGTCTCTTAGAGAATGCAATACAGTAATGTCACCAACTTTAAAACTAAAGCCTACATTTTAAACACATTCACATTACCGGAAAATGTCCTTCTTGACATGACTTAGCTTTATATTTACAGACATTATGTCAGAGGTGTGCGCAAAGAACAAGGCCTGATGCAGAAGATTAGAGTGGTTTTTCATTTTGTGCCTGTTGACAGACGTGTTGTAGAAAAAGCATGCAAACTTCTACTTTATCTCACCCCTGATTGACTGAGTTGGATTTGCCTCTAAATGAGTCTTTTCTTGTGTGTCTTGTATTAATACACGTTACACAACACTGTCAAAACAAAATGCTTAGGCTAGGTCAGCAGAGATATCCAGATACATTTTAATAAGACAAATTCAAAAGGTGTTTTTTATTTTCTTCTTGTAAAGCGAGGATCAATTAATCATGGTCAATCTCAAGGCATTTCTTGCTGTGAGTGAGATTTGTCAAAAATAAAAGTCAAACGACATCCATTGCTCCTCTGTGCTACACATTTCTTATGTTTGTGAAGTTTCATTAATCTCCCCATTCAATCGCATCCAGAGCGGTCCTTGAAAATGCTTTCCACTTTCACAACCGGTCCTTGGAGGCACTTTTTAGAAACGTATCGTGGAGGATGAGAAGAGAGAAGGCTTGGTAGAGGGAGGTGGTGGGGAAAACCCTCTCAGATTGATTTTCCCATCATGACTTGAAATAGCATATTTATTGATTGCTTATAGGGAAGGGGAGGGGTAAAGGGTGAAGGTCGCTGAGGAATGGTGTGAAGTTATTAAAGGCAATCAGCCTCTCTTCTCAGCTTATTCAGGTCAGCACAGGTCTGCTGAAAGGTTAGGAGGCTGAACCTTCTGCTACAAAGATTCAACATGTTTCAACATTCAATGTTTTAAAAACTAATTGACTTATTAGCAGGTCAATATTCTTACACTGTGCAACATATTGTCAGATATAAGAAATAATTTAGTTGCCTCAGACAGGGGAAAAAAACTAAATATTTAATGGCTGAAAAGCTTTGTTGCTTGGTAAGTGATAGGTTAAAAGGACAATTCCGGCGCAAAATTAACGTCTACCGAGTCAAACGTTCTCTGGGATATGTTTTCATGCTAATCGAATGTGTCTCTAGGTTTAAACAAGCTACCGCAAACCGGTGGTTAGCTGCTAACCCTAGCTTTCAGGGCACATGGTAAATCACTACTTTATACCAATAGCAAAGCTCAAAATAGCACCACACTTAAACGGTAGCATAATGAGGGTCCCTACGTGTAAACCGAAGCATTGAGAACTTTGTAATTGTACAGACAGTTTATTAAATCACGAACGCTGTGTTTGAACTATGTAACTGGTTACTGGTTGCACGGCGTTGGTCGTTCGACTGCTTTATAAGCTATCTTTTTAATAAACTGTACACTTACAAAGTTCTCAATGCTTCGGTTTACATGTGGGGACCCTCATTGTTTATTATTTTTATTATTATCCACCGTTTAAGTGTGGTGCTATTTTAAGCCTTGTTAGTGGTATAAAATAGTGATTTACCATGTGCCCCGAAAGCTAGCGTTAGCAGCTAACCAATAGTTTGCGGTAGCTTGTTTAAAGCTAGAGACGCATTCGATTAGTATGAAAACATATCCCAGAGAACGTTTGACTCGGTACATATGTTATTAACCCCTAGGTTCATTTTGCGCCTGAATTGTCCTTTAATGTTGTATGGGTTGGTTCAAGTTGATTGCACTTTTGACCTGACTCAACTGAATGTGACATTGCACTTTAAGTGTTATGCTACATCAGTTTGGAGGTGAGAAAATATATTCTTAGTTGGTGGGAAAAGGCACCAACCAAGCACATCTAAAAGCACTCATAAGGTCGGTCAGACAAACATACAATTCAGCACAATTTCAAAATCTAGCTAGTTTAGTTGCAGAAATCAGTGGATTATTATAGTTTATTTTGTAATTTGTAGGTATATAGATCTTTTAAAATACATGTTTGTTAAAATAAATATACCTATACAAGTTGTTGTCACCTGTTTGCCCTCTTGTGAAAAATAAGACCTAACACGCTAAACTCACATTGAAACTTTGAAGACTGGGTGCTGGATCCCTAATGTGGATAATATATAAAAGGCAATTAGGGCAGCACTCCAATAAATCATTTTTATTGATACACGGACGTTTGGGGCAAAACGCCCTTCATCAGTGTGTTTCTCAGGTAATTTCAGTGAGAAATCAATAAATAACTAAATAAATAAATAAAACATCGAACCTTCTAAGAGTAACTTATTCAAGTCAAACTGTCGCTACCTTTCTGACTTCAGTGAAAAATGTACTCATAAGGAACTAATGATACGGAGATTAAGAGTGAGATACACAAAGTAGTTCACATGTAAGCTTTACTCAGTGTGACGCCTAAACCACACATACTCACACCCATACACATCTAGAAAAGTTTACTGGACTGTACAGCAATAAATATCAAATATATTGAAAGGACTACCTGACTCTCGTGTCCTGACCAACACTCCATCAAGCTTCCCTTAATCTAGAAGTACCTTCAATATACTATAAGAAGGCTGAGCACTGGCCTCAGTGGCTCTGATAGCTTGGAAATAAGGATTCATTGTATTTTAATCCACTGCCTGCTTTTATTCGCAATTCAACACTTCACACTACGATATGCTGCATGTGACATAGGTTGGCACATGAAGAGACTGGAGAGTCTATCTTTGAATATATAAGCTCAGGTTAAAGGCCAATAACTGCAATGATCTGATCTGCTGAAGATATTGGATCCTTCCCTGCTGCATGGGGTATTTTGCTTCTGACCATGTGCTTTGACCTCATTATGGGGAGGCCAGCAGTTAACTAATTTCCCCCATGGGTGATGAGGGAATTAAAAAAGCGGGGAATAAATGGCAATTGCAAGGTCTAGACTGAAGGCCACAGGCTGTAGCACCAGAGCTACCTGGCACATCCCATTTGAGGAGTAACAGCTTCCAAAATCCACATAATGTAATCCTTAAAACCGCTTCTTAAAACAATTTTTTGAAGACAAGCTTTTATGCAATAGTTTTTCTTCTCACGTTTGTCTGCTTTATTCCTTTTTAATCCTCATAAAAACTCATGACTGAATTAATTACTGACTTGTATGCTTATTTTATTAGCATTTTATTTTTGTACTTTGTTCAGTGTTTAATTAAATGATCACAGTATATCGAGATTGTTAAAGAGGACTTTCATACATTAATTTCCATTTTAAAAGAACAATGCTTAAATTTAATTTCAGTACGTCAATCATTTTATATACCTTTTTCTTATAATAATAATAATAATAATAATAATAATAATATTGTATTTCAGAGTGTATCCACCCAATTGTTTCTACATCTCCATGTAGTGCTATTGGGTATTGGGTTGTGCACTAATCTGTGCACCTACATGAGCCATCTGTCCCTCGTGTAGTAAAACTGTGTGTGACTTGTTGAAAGCCGTAGAATTTAATCCTCTCCTCACAATCTTTTACATCGAGGCAGTTCACAGATCTTCCCCAGTGAGGCGAGGGCACTAGTTGGTGATGGACACAGGATCAAACACAATCAGGCTGTGGTCATGATTCCCTCAGGGACCAGCTTTATTCACTTGTTTTCCTCTGTTTGGACTCCCTGATATATGTGCATAGCAGTGCCCTTGGGGCATTCAGAGAGGCCTTCTTGATATTCCACTCGTAAAGAACCCAGAGGTGGAGTGGAGAGGTGGATTGGTCAGAGGGACAGGATAGTTATTTTGTAGTATTGGCGAATGGTGTTAAAGCTCTAATCTCTGGCAGGTATTTCTGGTGAGGGGGTTGATTCTATGTTGAAGTCTAGATTGTCATTTAGAGCTCCTCTATTAAATAAACTGACCACAGCATGTAGCCTAAAGCATCTGAAATAGCCTCCCTGACTTCCGTGGGAGATGATCACTCACCCAGGAGGAAGAGAGATGTGGTCATGTGGTTTTTTTTCCCCATCTACCCTGATGCTTGTGCATGTGTTTTTCGTACTACACCTTTCCTATGTGCGCCTTTGAATTCCCTTTTAAAAGATGGAAGCCATTACGTTTGGTGATGAACATGACACATCGCAAATGGAAGAAGGTCACCGTGAGCCAAGCAGACTGGAGAAACTTGTTCCACTTGGTAACATTGAAATGTCATTCCACTTGGGTGGGAAAGCCTGTACTCAACAATACCAAATGCTGCCACCACTAAATGGGTCTTCCTCTTGCGCATGACTCCGGCTACAAAAGGTACAGTAGAGATAAGATATGTTCAAATCGGACTGAGATGCAGCCATGCCGCCTGTGTCTTTTGAGCCCAACATCTCCAGCTGATCTAATAGGATTACACTTTTAGGAATGGGGAAAATCCCCACCCCTTGACTTGCATCTTTCATCACATCAGATGCCCTATTCTTGAGGGGGGCAGGGAGGGAGTCAGGCAGAGGAAGGAAAAGGGGGAGAGACAGGAGAGTGATGGAGTGAGGAGGACGTAGAGGGAGGGAGAGACAAAGTAGAGATGGAAAATGACAATATAATATGATTTGATTTGTGGGGCAAAATGGATTCTAAGTGCCCATTTTCTGAGGGGGAATCAGGAGTAGGGAGGGCAAGGAAGACAGAGGTGGGTGGAGGAGGTGGGCGGAGTGTGAACAGTAGGGTCGTGGAGTTTATTTAGCACTGGGTCCGCGAGATGGCTTGACAGCTGCTGGTGGAGGCATTAGGCAGCTCACTTTAGTCCAATTTTGCTCTCCTTTTCTCCCTGTATTCCTTTTTTTCCCTCTCTCTCTGTCTCTAATAGCCATCTTTGTCAGACCTGCGGTGTCCACCACTATGTATGGGCCCGGCTATAGATTTTAGTGGCAGAGCAGAACTCATAATGACAAAAATAACATTACAATTCATTAACGGTCACAGAATAGCTGCAGGCGTTGGGACGTTTTAGAGGTCATAAATTAGGAAAGTCTGTTCCCTGAAAGAATATAGCTCACACAGTTTGGTGCCAAAGTGAGACACTATATCTGTCATTTGAGACATGACACCTGCTGCCTGAGAATGATTGACAGAAAAAAATTAGAATACATTTAGATAAATTTGATATATCCACCATCCACCACAACAAGACACCTCCTCATGCAAAGTGAGTGACAGGGCAAAAAAAAAATTTCAAGGAGACTCAATCACTTGGTTTACAAAGTAATAGCTCTGTTGTAGAATGGATTGTCTCTATTATAGGGGTTAATTAATTTGCATAAAGTAATGATTCATTTGTTGCATGATAAGTTTGGAGAAAGTAACTCTTCAATGTAAAATATCCTACCAAATATACTAAATCTCCTTTTGAGGGGCGACCTCTAGCTCACCCAGTAGAGTGTGCGCCCCATGTAGGCTGAGGCCTTGGCAGCCAAATATATTAAAATGATCATGGTGGGATTAGGTAGATTAAGAGCCGCCCAGGTAGTTAAAATCCAAAATTAAATTTTTTTTCCCCAATCAACAATGTATTTTTTTATTGTGCACACAGACCAGCGGTCTCCAGCCCCTCCCCCTCGTGAAGTCGCACATGCGTGACCAGTGTTGGGGAGTAACGGAATACATGTACCGGCGTTACGTATTCAGAATACAAATTATGAGTAACTGTATTCCGTTAGTTACAATTTAAATAGTTGGTATTTAGAATACAGTTACATTGTTGAAATCAATGGATTACATGACGATACTTTTCTGTTTCACGAGTTTATTCACTCTCTAAATAAATCAAGGCAACTCCAGGCATTTCCCAGAAGCCCCAATATAAAAATGAAAAAATGTGCGGTTTGCGTGGTCAATCCCAATGGAGTCGGAAGAGGAGCAGCGGGAGCTAGAGGAGATGGAGCAGGAACCGGCACAACAGAGCCAGGGCAGAAATGCGTTTCTATCTTGGAAATTCAAACAGCATTTTACATTAAAGAAAGAGAAGGGAGAATGAAATATAACTGTGCAGTGCAACCTCTGCTTACCAGCAACCAACCTCCTTTCAGCATCCAAAGAATCCACCTCCAACCTGAAGAAGCATCTTAAAGTAAGTTGTTTTTTTTAAATTAGCCAAGGGTAGTTGTCTGCTGTAGTTTTACTGGTCACCTTGCTATTTTATAGTTGTATCATGTAGCTACATGCTTAGTTGACGTGCGACTTTACATTCTCCTATGTGCTGATTTACTAGCCCCAGAGCTGTTGCTAGCCCCGTTTGACTTGCTAGCTAAAATTAGCTCGTGGTAGTTTAGACTGCGGTTAGATTTTTGTAGTATGCAGTTCAGGACTACAGATACAAAAATCTATCTGCTTATTCAGGTACTTGTTAGTAACGCTACTGTGGAAGCTTTTATATGTTTTGTGATATCTTCAGATATCCATAATGCAGACACTTCCATTTCCGTCGAGCTAGCTTTATTGCAGGCAATACTTTACAACATACATTTACTCTACAGTTTACTTCTGCTCCCCGCTCTAGGTAAACTCCTTATAACCAATACAAGGGAGCCCCCTACTGGTCTATGTAATAGCATCCAACAGTCACTATGTAACATGTTTAAATGCTTCCACATGGTTTTAGTTGCATGTATGAATGCTCATGTTGTTATACCATACTCATACCACTTGGGTAGCAAAATGGGTTCAGGATAGTGCTAAAACAATTTCAGTGTTATTAATTTGTGCTCGTTCTGTCTCTTTATTTTAGAGGAAGCATTCCAGTATCTTGCAAAGAGCAGAAATGGCATCAGATGATGGTGGTGAACCAAGTAACACACCCACCACACCTCCTCTCAAACAAGCAACACTCAGCACCTCAGCAATCACCCAAAGGAAAGTAAACTCCTTGGTTCTTGAGTTCATAGTTGCAGATGGGCAGCCCTTTTCATTAGTGGAGAATGCCTCATTCCGTGAGATGATTGCAGGAATTAGTGGGGGTAGGACACCCATGTGCAGAAAAACATTGATGCAGCACATTGAAAGGGGATCTCAAAATATGAAGAAGGCACTTACTGAAACTCTTCAGGATGTTCAAACCGTGTGCACAACAGCAGATATATGGACAGCTCATCATCGGAGTTTCATGGGAATCACATGTCACTGGATTGAGCCAGAGACATTAGATCGAAAGTCTGCTGCGTTGGCATGTGAAAGGATAAGGGGACGCCACACATATGATGTCATTGCTGCCAAAATTAGTCAGATTCATGCAGAATTTCAGATCCAAGGCAAAGTCAGTGCCACAGTCACTGACAATGGTAGCAATTTCGTTAAGGCATTCAATGAATATAGAGGGTGTGAAATGGATGATGAGATGGATAGCACAGATGTGCAGTTTGCTGATGTCTCTGAAGTTTTTCAGGAGGAGTAAGAGGAAGAGGAGCTACACTTTGTTTTGCCACCTCACCATTGATGTGCCGCGCATACTTTGAATCTTGTTGCCACGACTGATCTTGACAAAGCTGCCTCACAGAGTTTCTCGAAAATTATACAGAAGTGCAATGTCAAAATGTGCTGCAATTTGGAATAAGGCTCATCGCTCATCAGGTGCTGCTGATGCAGTTGAGGAAATTGCCCAAATGAGATGTTTGGTACTTTCAGTGACTAGGTGGAGCTCAGAGTATCATGCAATCGAGAAGTTGATGAGTCTCACTGAGAGTCAGCTCAATGGAATCTGTGACCAGCTGAAAGTGGCCAAACTGCATCCTCAAGAGACAATGTTTCTAAAAGAGTACACAGCCATTCTGAAACCTCCTGCCTACTCAATCAACCTGCTCCAGGGAGAAAAGAACTGTTACTTTAGATACATAGTTCCCACCATTCTCAGCCTAAAAGCCAAGTTAGCTGAAAAGTTGACCCAAGTGCAGTTCTCAACCCACATCCTCTCAGCTGTTATAAAAGCCATTGACACTCGATTTGAGCAGGTGCTCCCATGAGGCAAGGATGGCGGCTTCCACAATCCCAAAGTTTCGACTGTGGTGGCTTGCTGATGAAGAGAGGGGAGCCATGAAAACAGCAATGGTCCAAGAGACTCGTCTTCTTCATACAGAGCTTTCTGAGGATGCCGGCACCACTGGAAATGCTGCAGTTGGAGGTGATCCACAAGATGACGACAACTTCACTTTTGAGACAGCACATCAGACAAGTTCATCAGCGGAGGAAGAGGTGCAGAGGTATCTCCAGGATCCAGACAAGTCATTGGCTTCATTGAAGACGTATCCAATGATCAGAGCCCTCTTCTTAAAGTACAATACTACTCTGCCATCAAGTGCTCGAAATAATGAATACCTTTTGAAAGTATCCTTCCCAACACTGTGCGTGACACAGCGTCAATACGATTCACTTTAGGCTCAGAGGCTGGTAGTAGCACGCTGCTTGTTGTTATGGCTTTCTGTGGGATTAACAGTACTTATAAACCATAAAAACATTGCAGCCACACTGCTGTGAAAGCACCCCAAACGTAATTGATCAGAGTCTGGTTGTTTACCCTCCCCGCAGTTGTATGCTCCACTCGAACCAATCTTTGTAATGGAGTTAACTGGAGCTCACCGCTAACCAGAGCTAACCACTAGCCGGTGCTAACTTAGCCTCTTCACATTTTGCCCGTGCCGTACCCATTAACTGTATTTATGGACCCAAGCCTGAATAAAACCCTACTTTTAAGTAAGTTGGTTACTCTAGTAAGTTTAGTAGAGTTGTTTGAATGACAGAAATCGGCTCAGATGAGATGTCATGAGTGCAGCAACAACACGTGTAGTACAAAACAGCATGTTCATTGGGATCCTAACACTTTTAATAACAATGATCTAAACAAAAAAAAAAAAAAGAACAATTTACTTTGGATAGCCTTAGTCTAATATGATTCAACAGGAGTTTGGAGGAGACGTGCACAGTGTGGATATTTATAACATGGAACTTTCTGTATGGATCATAGTATGGTTTTAAGGTTAAGTTGTTAATACATGAAACATTTGGGCTCCGGGTAATCAGGTATTTTATCTGCTGAACCATAACATTTATTTGACAAAACAACCAGATTTAACTGACAAAGCACATCATAAGCTACACTCCATCTGTTTCATCTTCTAGTCTAGTTTGTTTCATATGTAGTTATTTCTTTATAAATTATTTGTTAATGATAAGTAGTAATTGTTTTCAATAAATAGTTAATAAACATTTGTTTGTTGTAGTTTATAACTGAACCAGCCATCACCGCCGCGCTGTCACATCCTGCGACACCCACCACCACAAGTAAATTCTGAACCTGTGGGAAACACTGATCTGTACCAAACAAAGTTTTTTTTCTTAAGTCTGTAGAATACGACTTGTAGGTCTGGACATTTTTGCATCACCACAATTATACTCAATTCAGAATGATATTTTGACACATATTTTGCCTTTAAAAGAAATATTGCGCCCCCTTGCGATTTGGATATTGCACTAGTCCATAATGGGATTTCGATAAAATTGCAATTAATTGTGTAGCCTTATTTGGATCCATATTTTTTTCCATCAATTCAACTTCAACTATTTATGGTAACATAAGCAACCTAACAACCTAACTTTTTTTTACAGATTTTCCAGTAGAATAATCAGACATGCATGATGTAACCTAAGAATACCTCTGTATAGATCTGAGCTAGGGAATGTGAGTGTGTTACTATGTGTTACTCTTATCTTTGTGATCATTGACCAGACCTTGAGAGTTCACTTAATTTATTCATTTGATTACCCTGAGTGGCTTTCAGGACAGTTGCTCTTAAAAAAAACAGACTCAAACATTGAACTTGCTTTCTTTTTTAATCAAAAGCAGTTTGTCTCCTCATCTTGTTCTAATCAGTCGGCAACTCCTCATACTATTATAATGACATGTCATGTTACTGTAGGAAGCCTAAGGCTAACAGGTCATAAATGTGTGCATACAGTCTGTTTGCATGCCTCTCTTCATCGCATGCTGCGCATTTTGTCCTACGTGCCAGTATGTGCTCAATCAGTTTGTGAGATTATAAAAGTTCTGTACTGACAGACAGTGTTGTTCTACTTTGGTGTAAAAGGGGTCATGTCTGGCAGAAGGAGAGGCTATTATGGCTCCTTTATGGATTATGAGGCAGGAGTATGACCCTTATCTCAAGGTGAACGTCAGTAGCTGCCCTTGTCGCAGTCCATCACAACACTGTTCCCTATTACATTACAGGTGATGGCCCTGGCAGCACCTCATTGCAAACAATATCCATCTTAACAAGTCATTTCTTCCAGTTATGATCCTTACAAATCTTATTTCTCTGTAACAATTGAAAAGAATTGTAAGGTGAGGTGATTTTCTTTTCTTTCAATGCAGTGTGTGTCGGGTAATAAGTCCGATCACTTCAGTGGTGTAGGCAGATATTGTATTTTGGGTGGGCCAGTAGAAAAAAGGAGTCTATACCCTACATTCATCAGGTTTAATTAGTAGAACCTATGAATCAAGATCAACATGCCCTGGATTTCTTTCAGTTACCCGGCTTCACCTAACCTAACAATCGCGGTCCCGCATAACCTGTGTCACGACGGTCGTCAACAACTAGTTCAATCAACCCAGGGTTTCCCAGTTCAGCAGCACGCGTTCACATAAAAGAGGTGGTGTTTGCACAGCACGACATCTACCAGAGCCGCATATTTTATATAAGAGCAAATTCTCTCTCTCTCTCTCCCCTTTACAACAGAGCTGCTTCAATACACTTGTTAGATCATATTTCATGACAGAGTTCTCTGTTGATTTGTGTTTGTCGCTGTGTGTTGGTGGTGGTAAATGAATGTAAACAGAGAGCGGCGTGTCAGAAAT